>NC_058415.1:21769723-21889718 GCF_002201575.2 Neomonachus schauinslandi
CCAGAGCACATACCCTCCCCAGTGTCTATCACCCAGTCACCCCATCCTTCCCACCCCACCCCCCACTCCAGCAACCCTCAGTTTGTTTCCTGAGATTAAGAATTCCTCATATCAGTGAGATCATATGATATATGTCTTTCTCTGTTTGACTTATTTCGCTCAACATAATACCCTCCAGTTCCATACACGTCGTTGCAAATGGCAAGATCTCATTCCTTTTGATGGCTGCATGATATTCCATTGTATATATATACCACCTCTTCTTTATCCATTCATCTGTCGATGGACATCTTGGCTCTTTCCACAGTTTGGCTATTGTGGACATTGCTGCTATAAACATCGGGGTGCACGTACCCTTTCGGATCCCTACTTTTGTATCTTTGGGGTAAATACCCAGTAGTGCAATTGCTGGATCATATGGTAGCTCTATCTTCAACTTTTTGAGGAACCTCCATACTGTTTTCCAGAGTGGCTGCACCAGCTTGCATTCCCACCAACAGTGTAGGAGGGTTCCCCTTTCTCCGCATCCCCGCCAACATCTGTCGTTTCCTGACTTGTTAATTTTAGCCATTCTGACTGGTGTGAGGTGGTATCTCATTGAGGTTTTGATTTGGATTTCCCTGATGCCGAGCGATATTGAGCACTTTATCATGTGTCTGTTGGCCATCTAGATATCTTCTTTGCAGAAATGTCTGTTCATGTCTTCTGCCCATTTCTTGATTGGATTCTTTGTTCTTTGGGTGTTGAGTTTGATAAGTTCTTTATAGATTTTGGATACTAGCCCTTTATCTGATATGTCATTTGCAAATATCTTCTCCCATTCTGTCGGTTGTCTTTTGGTTTTGTTGACTGTTTCCTTTGCTTTGCAAAAGCTTTTTATCTTGATGAAGTCCCAATAGTTCATTTTTGCCCTTGCTTCCCTTGCCTTTGGCGATGTTTCTAGGAAGAAGTTGCTTCGGCTGAAGTCAAAGAGGTTGCTGCCTCTGTTCTCCTTTAGGATTTTGATGGACTCCTGTCTCACATTGAGGTCTTTCAACCATTTGGAGTCTATTTTTGTGTGTGGTGTAAGGAAATGGTCCAGTTTCATTCTTCTGCGTGTGGCTGTCCAATTTTCCCAACACCATTTGTTGAAGAGACTGTCTTTTTTCCATTGGACATTCTTTCCTGCTTTGTCAAAGATGAGTTGACCATAGAGTTGAGGGTCCATTTCTGGGCTCTCTGTTCTGTTCCATGGATCTATGTGTCTGTTTTTGTGCCAGTACCATGCTGTCTTGATGATGACAGCTTTGTAATAGAGCTGGAAGTCCGGAATTGTGATGCTCTCGGCTTTGCTTTTCTTTTTCAACATTCCTCTGGCTATGCGGGGTCTTTTCTGGTTCCATACAAATTTTAGGATGATTTGTTCCATTTCTTTGAAAGAAGTGGATGGTATTTTGATGGGGATTGCATTGAATGTGTAGATTGCTCTAGGTAGCATTGACATCTTCACAATATTTGTTCTTCCAATCCATGAGCATGGAACGTTTTTCCATTTCTTTGTGTCTTCCTTAATTTCTTTCATGAGTATTTTATAGTTTTCTGAGTACAGATCCTTTGCCTCTTTGGTTAGATTTATTCCTAGGTATCTTATGGTTTTGGGTGCAATTGTAAATGGGATCGACTCCTTAATTTCTCTTTCTTCTGTCTTGTTGTTGGTGTATAGGAATGCCACTGACTTCTGTGCATTGATTTTATATCCTGCCACTTTACTGAATTCCTGTATGAGTTCTAGCAGTTTTGGGGTGGAGTCTTTGGGGTTTTCCACATAAAGTATCATATCATCTGCAAAGAGTGAGAGTTTGACTTCTTCTTTGCTGATTTGGATGCCTTTGATTTCTTTTTGTTGTCTGATTGCTGTGGCTAGGACTTCCAATACTATGTTGAATAGCAGTGGTGATAGTGGACATCCCTGCCGCGTTCCTGACCTTAGGGGGAAAGCTCTCAGTTTTTCCCCATTGAGAATGATATTCGCTGTAGGTTTTTCATAGATGGCTTTTATGATATTGAGGTATGTAGCCTCTATGCCTATACTCTGAAGAGTTTTGATCAAGAAAGGATGCTGTACTTTGTCAAAAGCTTTTTCTGCATCTATTGAGAGGATCATATGATTCTTGTTCTTTCTTTTGTTAATGTATTGTATCACGTTGATTGATTTGCGGATGTTGAACCAACCTTGCAGCCCAGGGATAAATCCCACTTGGTCATGGTGAATAATCCTTTTAATGTACTGTTGGATCCTATTGGCTAGTATTTTGGTGAGAATTTTTGCATCCATGTTCATCAGGGATATTGGTCTGTAATTCTCCTTTTTGATGGGGTCTTTGTCTGGTTTTGGGATCAAGGTAATGCTGGCCTCATAAAATGAGTTTGGAAGTTTTCCTTCCATTTCTATTTTTTGGAACAGTTTCAGAAGAATAGGTATTCAATCTTCTTGAAATGTTTGGTAGAATGCCCCTGGGAAGCCATCTGGCCCTGGGCTTTTGTTTTTTGGGAGATTTTTGATGACTGCTTCAATTTCCTTAGTGGTTATAGGTCTGTTCAGGTTTTCTATTTCCTCCTGGTTCGGTTTTGGTAGTTGATACATCTCTAGGAATGCATCCATTTCTTCCAGGTTATCTAATTTGCTGGCATAGAGTTGTTCGTAATATGTTCTTATAATTGTTTGTATTTCTTTGGTGTTGGTTGTGATCTCTCCTCTTTCATTCATGATTTTGTTGATTTGGGTCATTTCTCTTTTCTTTTTGATAAGTCTGGCCAGGGGTTTATCAATCTTGTTAATTCTTTCAAAGAACCAGCTCCTAGTTTTGTTGATCTGTTCTACTGTTCTTTTAGTTTCTATTTCATTGATTTCTGCTCTGATCTTTATTATTTCTCTTCTCCTGCTGGGTTTAGGCTTTATTTGCTGTTCTTTCTCCAGCTCCTTTAGGTGTAGGGTTAGGTTGTGTACTTGAGACCTTTCTTGCTTCTTGAGAAAGGCTTGTATTGCTATATACTTTCCTCTTAGGACTGCCTTTGCTGCATCCCAAAGATTTTGAATAGTTGTGTTTTCATTTTCATTGGTTTCCATGTATTTTTTTTAATTCTTCTTTAATTCCCTGGTTGACCCATTCATTCTTCAGTAGGATGCTCTTTAGCCTCCATGTATTTGAGTTCTTTCCAACTTTCCTCTTGTGATTTAGTTCTAGTTTCAAAACATTGTGGTCTGAAAATAGGCAGGGAATGATCCCAATCTTTTGGTACCAGTTGAGACCTGATTTATGACCTAGGATATGATCTATTCTGGAGAATGTTCCATGGGGACTAGAGAAGAATGTGTATTCCGTTGCTTTGGGATGGAATGTTCTGAATATGTCTGTGAAGTCCATTTGGTCCAGTGTGTCATTTAAAGTCTTTATTTCCTTGTTGATCTTTTGCTTAGATGATCTGTCCATTTCAGTGAGGGCGGTGTTAAAGTCCCCCACTATTATTGTATTGTTGTCGATGTGTTTCTTTGCTTTTGTTATTAATTGCCTGATATAATTGGCCGCTCCCATGTTAGGGGCATAGATATTTACAATTGTTAGATCTTCTTGTTGGATAGACCCTTTAAGTAGGATATAATGTCCTTCCTCATCTCTTATTACAGTCTTTGGTTTAAAATCTAATTTGTCTGATATAAGGATTGGCACCCCAGCTTTCTTTTGGTGTCCATTAGCATGGTAAATGGTTTTCCACTTTCAATCTGGGGGTGTCTTTGGTTCTAAAATGAGTCTCTTGCAGACAGCATATCGATGGGTCTTGTTTTTTAATCCAGTCTGATAGCCTGTGTCTTTTGGTTGGGGCATTGAGCCCATTTACATTCAGGGTAACTATTGAAAGATAGGAATTTAGTGCCATTGTATTGCCTGTAAGGTGACTGTTACCGTCTATTGTCTGTGTTCCTTTCTGGTCTATGTTGCTTTTAGGCTCTCTCTTTGCTTAGAGGACCCCTTTCAAGATTTCCTGTAGGGCTGGTTTTGTGTTTGCAAATTCCTTTAGTTTTTGTTTGTCCTGGAAGCTTTTTATCTCTCCTTCAATTTTCAATGACAGCCTAGCTGGATATAGTATTCTTGGCTGCATATTTTTCTCATTTAGTGCTCTGAATATATCCTGCCAGTCCTTTCTGGCCTGCCAGGTCTCTGTGGATAGGTCTGTTGCCAATCTAATGTTTCTACTATTGTAGGTTACATATCTCTTCTCCTGAGCTGCTTTCAGGATTTTCTCTTTGTCTATGAGACTCGTAAGTTTTACTATTAGATGTCGGGGTGTTGACCTATTTTTATTGATTTTGAGAGGGGTTCTCTGTGCTTCCTGGATTTTGATGCCTGTTTCCTTCCCCAAATTGGGGAAGTTCTCTGCTATAATTTGCTCCATTATACCTTCTGCCCCTCTCTCTCTTTCTTCTTCTTCTGGGATCCCAATTTTTCTAATGTTGTTTCATCTTATGGTATCGCTTATCTCTTGAATTCTGCCCTCGTGATCCAGTAGTTGTTTATCTCTCTTTTTCTCAGCTTCTTTATTTTCCATCATTTGGTCTTCTATGTGGCTGATTCTCTCTTCTGCCTTATTTTCCTAGCAGTTAGCGCCCCCATTTTTGATTGCACCTCATTAATAGCCTTTTTGATTTCTACTTGGTTAGATTTTAGTTCTTTTACTTCTCCAGAAAGGGTTTCTCTAATAACTTCCATATTTTTTCCAAGCCCAGCTAGTATCTTTATAGTGATGATTCTGAACTCTAGATCTGACATCGTACTAATGTCCGTATGGAGTAGGTCCCTGGCAGTCGGTACTACCTCTTGTTCTTTTTGTTGAGGTGATTTTTTCCGTCTTGTCATTTTGTGCAGAGGAGAATAGATTAATGAGAGAACAAAATGCTAGCAGAGTAACAACGTCCCCAGAAAATATACTCTAAACAAATCAGAAAAGACCTGAAGCAGTGGAAAAAGAAATGGAAAGAGAGAAAAAAGAAAAAGGAAAAAAAAAGAAAAAGAAAAAGATAAGGATAAAAACAAACAAAAACAAAACAGAACAAGAACAACAAAAAAACCCAGAATGTGATCAAATATGATCTGGCTGGTATATAGATCAGTGCTACACACTAGATTTGGGGTGTATTTTGGTCTGTTAGAAGAAAGTGCCTCCCAAAATTTTAAAGAAAGAAAAACTTATATATGTGCAAAAATAAGGGTTGATATGATGAAGGGATGGAATATGACTGTAAAGATGGAAATTATAAAAAATTTTATAAAAGGAATTGATAAGAAGTTGTTTGAAAAAAGAGAGAAGAGGATTTAAAAAAAGAAAAAAGAAAAAAAAGGGAGAGAATGTGATCAGGCAGGGGAATAGAAAAAACCATATACTAGAGATTTAGGGTATATTTTAATCTGTTAGAAGAAACTATCTCAAAATTTTAAAGAGAGAACAACTTATATATATATGCCAAAAATACGGGTAACTAATATGAAGGGATAGAATATGATTCTAAAAATGAAAAATAAAAATGTTTTTTAAAAAAGGGATTGATAAGATGTTGGTTGAAAAAGGGAAAAAGAAAAATTCAAAAAAAAAAAAAGACAGTTAAAAAAAAATTAACTTTGAAAGACTAAAGAATCATGGGGAAAAGCCATGAATTCTATGTGCAGTATTCCTCTGGCGCTGGAGTCCTGCCGTTCTCATTGATCGGTAAACTTGGTCTTGGCTGGCTGTTCTCGCTGATCTTCTGGGGAGGGGCCTGTTGCCGTGGTTTCCAAATGTCTTTGCCGGAGGCGGAATTGGCCCACCCTTGCCCCCTCCCGGCTAAGTAATCTGCTCAGGTTTGCTTTCTGGAGCTTTTGTTCCCTGCGAGCTTTCCATACAGCTTTGGAGGCGGAGAGTGAAAATGGCGGCCTCCCAATCTCTGCCCCGGAGGAGCCGAGAACTCGGGGCCCCGCTCCCCAGTGAGCCCCCAGAGAAAAGCAGTCAGTCACTCCCGTCTCCCTGGTCTCCGGCCACACTCCATACTCACCCGGCCTGTGACCGCGCGTTTCTATCTCTGGCACCCGACACCAAGTGGAGTCTCCAAACCCAGCAGATCCCTGCGGCGCACTCCCGCGCGACTCCTCCCGGGGGAGGAAGGTGAGTCTCCCCGGATCTGCCGCTTGTTGGGTCCCTGTTGGAGGAGCAGGGGCCCGACTGTGCCGCGGATCACGGTTTATGGCAACCCCGAGCTGAGAGCCCGCGCCTGGGCTCCGCCTCTGCAGCCGGCTTCCCTGCTCTGTTACCTGGGAGCTCTGCCGCACTCAGGCACCCCTGGTCTTTCTGTGACCCCGAGGGTCCTGAGACCACACTGTCCCACGAGGGTTCCACCCCCCGCTTAGCCACCAGAGTGACATCCCTCGGCGGAGCAGACTTTTAAAAGTTCCGATTTTGTGCTCCGTGGTTCTATCACTTGCCAGAAGCGGCCGACAGAGGCCCCTCCCCCGCCGTCTATCCTCCTGAATATCGCCTCGGATTCACTTCTCCGCACGTCCTGCCTTCCACGACTTTCCCTCCCTTCAGAATAAAGGGAGAGAGTTGTTGCTATTCTTTTCTTCGACCTCCTGTTGAGTTTGTAGGTGTTCAGAATGGTTTGATCCCTATCCAGCTGAATTCCTGAGAGGAGACGAAATCCAGGTCTCCTACTCCTCCGCCATCTTGCTCTGCCCCCCGTTTTTTTTTTAAGATTTCTTTCAAAGCAGTAAGGGAAAGAAACAAAAAATGGGGGGGGAACCACAATAGTAATAATCTAGTCAAAAAAGAAAAAAATATGAACCAATAAAGTAAGAAAATGTGCCTATTATTTCTATTATTTATATTCAGCCAAAATAAAAAGAGATGAATTTTTGACCGTAGACTATCAAAATTTTAAAAATAATGCGATTGTTATGGTTGTGTGAAAAAAGACTCAGAAATACCATTGGTAGGATTATAAACCAAAAGTACTTATTTAAAATGTAATTTGCTAAGTGACAATTGAAATTTAAAATGCATGTGACCATCAAGCCACCAACCCCACCTCTAGGAATTTATCCCACAGTAACTCAGGCACAAACAGTGCATGATGACATGAAATGATCACAGCAGTGTATGTCGTGGCAAGAAAAATTGAAAGCCTCAAAGAGGTACAAGAAATGTTAAATAAATTGTAGTGCATCTACACTATGGAATACTAGGCAATACTAAAGAATTTATGTAGATCTACTTGCACTGATACACAGTAGTCCCACCTTATCTGCAGGGGTATGTCCGAAGGTCCACTGGATGCATGAAACCATGGATAGAACTGAACTCTATATATACTATGATTTTTCTAATATATATATAGCTATGATAAAGTGTAATTTATAAATTAGGCACAGTAAGAGGTTAACAATAGTAAGTAATAATAAAATAGAAAAGGGGTGCCTGGAAGACTCAGTCATTTAGGTGTCCGACTGTTGATTTCCGCTCAGGTCATGAGCTCAAGGTCATGGGATGGAGCTCAGCGGGGAAGTCTGCGAGTCTCCCTCCCTCTGCCCCTCCACCCACTAGGGCACACACTCTCTTTATCTTTCTCAAATAAATAAATAAATTTCAAAAAAAGAACAATTATAGCAATATACTGTAAGAAAAGTTATGTAAATGTGGTCTCTCTCTCTCTCTAAGTATCTTCTTGTACCGCATTTACCTGATGACGTGAGGTGATAAAATGCCTGTGTGATGAGGTGAAGTGAGGTGAATGACATGGACATTGTGATGTAGCGTTAGGCTGCCATTGACCTTCTCACAGTATGTCAGAAGGAGGATCATCTATTTCCAGACCATGGTTGACAGTGGGTAATTGAAACTATGGAAAGCGAAACCACGATAAGTAGGGGGACTATTTAATAGAATGTCCATGAATAATCCTGGGTGAAAACTTAAAGGATTTAGATGGGGGAACAAATGTGTATGATCCCATCTTTGAAAAAATATCAAATCAGCAAAATACTGTGTGATGATAGCTTGTATGCGTATAGGAAAAATTCTGGAAAGACAAAGGCTGAACTGTTCATGGGGCTTACTATTTGGCAGGGAATTAAAGTGGCTCTCCTGCTGTTGCTTCTGTTGTTACCACTTCAGCCACTGCCCCTGCTGGCCAACACCTACCTGGAGAGGCTCTAAATACTCTACATATGTTAACGCATCTAATTCCTTCAGCATACTTCAGAAATAAGTACTAGTAACCTTCCTATTTCACAGATAAAGATACTGAGGCCCTGAGAGCATTAGTATCCTGACACCTGCAAGGCAGAAAATTCCAGTTTCAATTTCATAGATTTCTATTCTTGACCTCCCACTCAAATCTCCACATAGCTTCCCAGAGTGATCGTATTAAAACTGAAAATTAGATCATATCTGCATGGAACCCTTCCACGACTTTCCCTCCCTTCAGAATAAAATCTGATGTGTTGCCTGTAGGATCTTGGGTTCTGCTCCCTCTTGAGCCTCATCTTCTACCAAACAGCTACATTTGTCTATACTTTCTTCCTTGCTCTTTATACTAGTAGATCACTTTACTTAGGCTCTGCTCAAATATCCAGGCTTCCACACACCTCCAGATACCTCTTGAACGCCTTACAGTGCTTAATATGTATTTATTTATGCATCTGCTTATTATCTATTTTCCCCTGCAAGAATGTAAATCCATTTGTTTTATCCCTACATCCTGAGTGTCTAGAAGACTATGTGGCGCATAGTAGGTGTTCATTAAATATTTGTCAAATAAATAAATCACTTTTAAAAAATAACAACAAAAAATGCTGTAGTGAGTTACTCAGGAATAAGTTGTGATTGATTGAATAGCCGTGCGTGTGTGCCTTTATGTATGTGTGTGTAAAGGAAAAGCATAGTTGAAACTCGTTTAGCATGGAAATTTTCAGCAGTACATAAACAAAATACAGATTTTCGTTTAAGCAATCAATTAAAATTAGTTTAATCCATATTTTACACTATTTTGATTCCTGTCAACCAAAACCAAAACTGAAAAAGAGATAAAAGGAAGTAGTCTATATGGAGGTTAGTTCCACTTATAAAGAGATGTACAGTAGTTTTGAATTATCTTTTATTTCCCACCCACCTTCTCTTCATTCTGCACCTACCTGCCTCAACCACCTGTTCAGGCAGATAAAAATATGTCACTGAATAGATGAACTATACCTGAGCAAACAATGGATTAATATCTATGAAGGAAAATGGTTTCCTGATCTTATTTAATAATCAATTAAATCAGTTTCAATAACTTCATTTTTGCAGCTCTGCAGCTCTATGATTCTAAATCATCTAAGAAAACCATTTTCATATCCTTATTCATTCAGATACTATGGTTTGGTTGGATGGTTTGGTTGGAAGCCACTCTACATACTGCAGCTATGAAAAGAGTTTTATGAAGTATAAGGGATGAAAGATTTAAACAACCTTAAAACTTAGGGAGCACATGGGGGCATAGTCCCTATTGATCCCCTCAGCCCTAAGCACTGAATCATGTGGTTCTCAAGGAAGCCCCAGGAAGCTGTGCATTTTTCAAGAATTTCTGGGAAATTCCCACCAACAATTTCAGCATAAGGCAGCAAAAGGGTGGTTGTCAAGAGTTTACCAAGAAGTCCCCATGAATCACATCTCCCCACATGGCTAGGCAGAACTGTTTCCAGAGAATAATGGCCTCTCTATCCCTTCTGCCTTCTAAGCTTTGTGCAAATGACTCTCATTGGCCGACTCTTTCATGGAGGATATTCTGGAAATTCTAGAAGAAACTTTTAAAGAGGATGGTGGTTCAACAACAGGGAGTCTGCAGACTTCCTTTAATGTCACATCTCTTTATGATTCAGAGATTAGTAAACAACACCATCACTTTTTTTCTAAGCAAATATAGATGTGTTTGTGAAGACCGTAGGCCAGAAGTTGTAAACTAGACAGTTACTGTGGATTGTGTTTTTTGTTTTTGTCTCTTTTTGGCCCATAGAGTATCTTTTTGGGTTGCTTTTTGTTTTTTGGTTGAGCTGATATTTACAAAGTGGAAAATTGCACATATAAGTGTGGATTTCTGACTTTTCCTAAAAAACGAAGATCAGCCAGTGCTAGCCTCTATTTCCCGTGATGACTGTATCTGAATGCCTGTTGCCCTTTTAGGCATGGCATGTGTTCACGAGTCTTCCACAGCTCCACACTTCTCAGAATGGCTCTTCCCCGTAGTTCCCTCAGCTCACTGATATTACCTCCCTGGGCACTAGAGATGTTAGAGAATGTAACTCCTGTTCTAGAACTTCAAGGAGGATATAATCATGACTCTGTAGCACCAATGTCCTAAATATGTCATCAGGTAATATTTTTAGGAGCTCTTAGCTGTATCTGAAGCATGCTTCCCCCCCCCAAATCAAGTTTCCTAGGCACATTTTCACACCATAAATTCGTAACCTTTTCAGCTTTTATAGACTTCTTTATTTTTCACATAATCTTTATTTTTAATTTAAAGAAAATTAAAAGTAATTTTTGTCAGAAGTTCCTGTGTACCCCATGCCATGACAAAAACACAAAGGTCCTACTGGTAAGTAGGTTTGAACAATTAGTTATAACCAACCATGGATATGGTTATTCCTGTCCCTCACACTTGTAACCCATGTGACTTAAATTCATATTCAGCAAAATACAAATTTCTAAAGATCATAGATCTTTAGATCTTAGACCTTTAGATCAAAGATCTTTTAAGTCACTGAAAAGTAGACAAAAACATGGCAATTAAATTTTCAAAAGTCAAAAGTCTGATGTAAATTCACATGTACTTTTATATATGTCTCTTCTGGTATATAAATGTATCATTGCATTGCATGTACACACACACACACACACACACTTCCCATACTGTTTTCTCAACCTCTCCACACACAACAAAATTTAGTTCTACGTGACAGTAAACCGAGTCACCTTGACTTTTTTGACCTAGGCAAAAAAAATCAGAAAAAAATGCAATCAAATGGTAATGGATTTTGCTGTGAAAATGATACAAAAATGAGGTTTAGAGATACCTACTATACCAAAATGAAACAAGTTAACAAAAGACAAGCTAACTGCCTCAGCAGGTGAAGTATGAATTGAACTTTGAGCAATAGGTTTTTTTTTCCTGAGATTCAGACCTGGGTTGAAATTAGGTGAGGAAACATCTTGTCACCTAAAGTGATTATAGACTCTTCAGGTAATTTGGAAGTCTGAAGTTAGAGGGCTGGAAATGTACATATTAAAAATACTTAAACTTTGGAAAGTCTTATAAATAGCTGTCCAGCAGTATGTATAATGTCTGCCAACTGTATAAAGTCTCCACAAATTCTGTTTTGGTTTGGCATTCAGTGTAGTAAAATAATATATCTGTTCCTTGTTTTCCACTTGAAGGCAGCTATGCTTGAGTGTTCTATATACAAGTCCTTGTTTTTCCCCATGACTGACATTCAAATACCAGAAATGACAAGTTATTGGCTATTGAGGAGAATAAAAATTCATTTATGTCTATAAATATCCAAGAGTTGTTTAGTTAGGAGGAAACAGATGACCTAACAGAAGACTAAATCTTCGCAAGTTGACTTTCATTGGCTGAACCCTGCCAATTTCCTTCTAGCCAGCTGGTTTCCTCTAATCCTCTCCTGTTCCTTCTGTTTGAGTGATTTCGTAGGTTTTTTTAATGCCACACGCATCCATCACCACCAACTCCAAACAAAGAGCATGCTGGGTGAGAACAAAGCACAGATGAGCTGTCTAGGGGTTCACTATACTGGGGATGAGGCCAAGGAAACTCATCAAGAAATTCACACATCCGCAGCTACAAGTTAGTCACAATACAGAAAATGAAATTTAAGAGGGAGCCCCAAATCCTTTATTCTTGTCCTTTAGGTAACTGGACAGCTGGAGGCTCTCCAAATGACCTTTAGTTCAACCTAAATTATGTTATTCTTTTTTTGCTCAGAGAATCCAAACAGAAGGGAGATGAGTCCACAGAGAAAGACCTGCAGAGTGACAGACAGGAAGCTTGCCCTGATTGCATAAGGCAGTGAGTTAGTTTGAGTCAATTAAGTTTATAATTTATTTCTTTTTAAAGGTTCCATTTTTTTTTTCCTCAAAATAGCCCTTCCTTGTATTTCCTGTAAATTTCATATTAATGACACAATTAAACTTCTCCCTCTAAGGGCTGGAATGCCTTGTCAAATAAAGTTGGAAGGGTGAGACCAGCAGGGGTAAGAAAGAGGCACAGGGGAAAACCCAGAGCAGGTGTGGAATGAAGCTGCGTACCTTAAGAAAATCTGGAAGCACAATGAAAAATGTACAAATCAGGGCTGCCTGTTTTAATTCCTAAGAGGAAGGGGCCACAAAGAGCATATGGAGAGAAAACAGAAACATTTTGATGCAATCTTAACACATATATATGCGCAAGAATACACACACACATACAGACACACAAATGCATGCACATATGCACACACAAACATGTGATGTGTTTGGTAGATAGAGTTGAATATCAAAGACCATGGACTTACCTCTGTCTCCCTTTATTTCCCCTGCATTATTCTCAGGCTGAATATTGCATTAGTTTGAGTGCTTATGGAAATTTTAGTCAAGGTCAAAGTCATTCAATGTATGACATAGGCATGAATGATACAGAAGTAGTATCTTACTATCATTAAGAATGTAATGATATTGAATACATGTTGACTGATGTTTAAAAACGTCAGTGAAAATGACTATAAGGTAATGATTACTTTTTTTTTCAGCATGATGAAAATACCTTGGGAAATAATATAATATCCACCTTTGATGTCTTCATTATGGTTCATTCTATAGCCATATATGAGGTGAGTAATAATGATTGGGGACATGTATATTCACAGTAGTAGTACGTAATATCATGGTTGTTCCTATAAGCATTTTTCAAAGGCTAGAGCATAATAACTATCAAGTTGATTTGATTGTTGAGGATTACCTAGCAAAGTAAATTTTGAAACCTTTGCTATAAATGGACAAACCTCAATCCTAATGAACAAGGGATAGAACTCTAACAGTAGCTAATTACATGTGATTTATTACAGTTGTGTGCCAAGCCAGCTCACACATGCTTGTGAAGGCAATTGTTAAAATTTTCAAGAAGGTTGAGAGCCAATTATTAAAATTTAAATTATATAAAGGTATAATTAAATAAATTATATTAAGACAAATATTAAATACTCAAAACATATCACTTAATTAATTCACTGCCTTTTACTATTGTCTATGCTCTTGGGGTTATCTTTATGTATGTGAATTTTGTTCATAGCTGTATGATGGAAATTCTATACAAGGTGCTGTTGGACACCTTTTCCAACTTTGTGTTTGGTGAAATCCCATTTGTAGGTTGACATTGGCCATTGTGGCATTTACAGCAAGGAGATGGCAACAGTGCAACTCAGAGCATTTTATTTTTTACAGTTTTAGAGGTCAAGTTGTTGAACTTTTATCACACCATTTCCTTGAGAGTCCTTAACAGTGTATATCGGGCCTTTGCTTTTCATTTCTGTGTCTGTTTTTGGCTTTTAATTCTTGGAGGCTAAATTATTCACTTCATGTGCTGTTTGTTCTTGGGTTCCACCTCTGTGTCTCCAAAGCCTGCCTGCAGTGTAACAGGGGAAACAATAAAGCATAGCATGACAGAGTCGCATATCTACCCTGGATGAGGCAGCAAGAAGTTTTCCTTGTTCAAGAAGTCATTTTCCACCTCTTCTGTTTGCATTGCCCAGAGGTTGTTGTGAATGAAAGTTATGTTTTCACTGCTGGAAAACTGGTTGACAAAATCACTTCAGGCCCCTGCTGTTTACAATACACACTCTGACAAATATGCTGGTTAGGGAAAGAATTATTTCCAACTTACTCCCTTTGGCAGGTAAAAACAAAGACAAAAGTTGGCGTGTGTGTGCACGTGTGCTTCTGTATTGGTGTTTTATTTATTTGCTTTTGGTGGTAATGCGAAGCTAGGAATCGTTTCATCTCGATTTCCTTCAGTTCTTCATATAAGGCATCTGAATAAATGATTTTATAGAAGTCAAAGAATACATAAAACATGGCACTCGGAGCAATGGGTGCATCCCCCACCCCTCATCAAACTTGCAAAACACTTGCCATTGTTCTTGGTAGCCACTAACAAAAGAAACTCTGGCTGATTTAAGGAGGAAATTTTTTTTAACGATGAGTTGCTCTCAGAATCACATCACCAGGAGGATTGGAAGACTGGCCACAGAGCTGCAAAGCTAGGGGAAAAAAATACTTGAAAACACTCCATGTGTACAAACAAGTGCTATTTGCCGTTGCTTTTTCTGATGACACCGTGAGCACTGAACAACACAGGGTATGACTAAGTACCACTGTCCCCATCCTTACCACCATCATGACTAGAAAAATCCATTGGGTTTCTTGCTTCTTTTCCCTGCCAGATCCCGATTACAGATCTAGTAGGGGTGCATTTAATTGATGATGCCTAACAAATGCCCAATCATGGCTGACAGAGGCTAGAAAGAGTGATACCTGGTCTTTTCAACATCCGTAGTAGGAGATCTCATAATAGAGGGACTTCCTCCAGCATAGGTAGACAGTAGAGATACTGAGTGGCCAAAAAAAATGACAGTTGTCCACAGCATTCTCTTAACACTTATCTTCCATAGAGAAGCTCAGTCACTGCAATCTCGCATTTTATAGACGTGTGCTGTTTTGCTCTCTACTATATGACATATGGTGGGAACCAATTCCAGGAGCCCTAGAGACACTGCACCTGTATGTCCTGCACCTAAGTGACGTTTTTACTCTTGAGAAGAAAGAGCAATGTTCTAGCATGCACAGAACATATGCTAATCAGCTGCACTCTTCAGGCACAAATGAGGATAATGTGTTCATTGTTTAGACACTGGAATTGTTCATTACAAAATGACACAGTGTTTGCCAATTTTGTCTTCATTATAAATGTAAATATTAACTGGCGATATGCAAAAGAATACAAAAAGTCAACAGCAATTAATTGGCTTCTGCAGTAATTAGCAACTGTAAGGCAAACACTTAGGAGCCGTTGTAATTGTCTGCATTAGGAATACACCTCCTGTACAGATCTAATTAGCAATTTAAATAGTTCAGAAATTATATGCCTCTTGCCTTTACACTCCCTGAAGTACTGTTCATTAATGGGGGAAAAATTGCTAGTAAATGTCATTTGCATTGTCTTGCATTAAGGGCTCTACATCAAAGCCTCCGTTACTGCCTCATACTGAATAATTCTGAGCTGTGGCTTGTGGACCAATACAGCGGTAATTAGGCAATAATGCCTTTGTAAACATGGGGCACAAAATCTGACAGGAGTTTATTTGGCTGTGAGGTTATCTCCTCCATGATTTAAGCTGTAAATAAGAAGAAGGAGAACTATAAGAGGGTTATAGCTAAAATAAGTAAATAAAGATTGAAACAAATATTGACTCTTCGTGGGCCGTTGAGGTGATGGTTACAAAGTTATATTTGAGAGACTTTCCACAAAGTTTTAGTTGCTTATGTAATTTTAGCAATGAAGTTGATATAGATACTAATGGGTATGACTGGAGAGACTGGCCAAAATTATGATCTAAGGATTATACTGATGGCAAAGTAGTTTTTGATATTTGTGCTATGTAGTGAGAATTACATGTGATACATTGGGTCCACGATGAAAGTCTAAAGTACAACTCAGGTGCACCGTATTTCAGAGATGCCTCGTTCAGAACTGAGATTCTCTAATTACCAACATTTTGATTTATGCCATTCAGTACTGAAGTGCACAGGTGGGTGTCATCTGTTGTGGATCACAATTTCCAGTGTAAAAACATCAAGGAATAAAATGCCTGGTGGAGACTTTGGAACTTCAGAAATTTTTAACTCAGTTAAGAGCTCTTGAAAAATTAAATCAATTACTTGGATAAAAAGAAAAAGAGAACCTTGTCATATTGTGGATATTCAGTCAGGGAGAAACCATCAAATACAAGAGAAGACTGAATCAATACTCAAAATGATGTCAGCAGGCTGCGAAAAAAAAAATTAAGACACCGAAGATAAAACATAAGTAGGGATAATGAACAAACTTGAACTTGGTTTCAAAATACAAGATGTGAATAAGACTTGAGGATCTTTTTAAAAATATATGATCCTAGTAAAAAGTCTTAATGTGACATATCCAGCAACAGACAATAAAGTTTTGAGGTGGATTCATAGGAATATAGTACCTGTAAGAACGATGAATAATAGCCTCACTGAATTTTGCATTGCCTACGTTGTACACTATGATTACGTCTGCATGTTATACTTTAAGATGGACAGGAACTTGGAATATGTCAAAGAAGGTTAAGCAGCATGGAGCATCTGAAGCCATGCCATGTCTCCGGAGAAATCGTTGATAAAATGTGAAATGCTTCATCTGAAAAGATAACTTCTCCCATAGCTTCAGAACTGCCACATAGGAACCTGTGGGTGGCTCAGTCCTTTGGGCGTCTCCCTTTGGCTCAAGTCATGATCCTGGAGTCAAGGGATTGAGTCCGGCCTTGGGGTGGGGCTCCCAGCACAGCTGGGAGCCTGCTTCTCCCTCTCCCTCTGCCGCTCCCCCTGGCTTATGCTCTCTCGCGCTCTCTCAAGTGAATAAATAAAATCTTAAAAAAAAAAGAACTGCCACATAGAATGGTTAGAGAATCATTTTGCCTGGCCTCACCAGACAGACCTGGGCTTACTAGAGAAATGTTTGATGATTTTAGCTTAACATATAAAGAAAAGTTTAAACAATTGAAGGTGGTGGATAATAGGAATGGGTTACCTTTTAGATTCTATTTCTTCCCTGTCACTACTCCTTCGTAAAATCCTGCACTGTTAAGACACAGTACTTACATTGTCTCCAATTATGATAAAGCAAATGTAGGGAGGAATGTTCATTGCCACCTATTGGTAAAAACACAGAACTAAAAAGGATTTGAGAGCATTTGTTTATTCTGAAGTCAGAATTTATGAGCAAACGTAATATTTACTGGTTATTTTAATGGTTATAAGTTAAAATCTGTGAATGGAAGTCATGTGTTTATATTGTAATAAGCGCCATTTCAGTGGAAAAGTCCCTACTTTAAAATTAGCATAAATGTAAATATAAAGAAAGGACAACTGTGTGATATGTAAAAGGATACATTCAACTGTTAAAAAAAAAGCTAACATATGCTTTGACCTTTAAGAAATGAAACAGGAATAATGGTTATATCATATTTGTGTACTTTATGTCATTTTTCATTATTTGCTTCTTTATAACATAAAAGCACAATATTTTTTAGCTAAAATATTTAGGAACTATTGAAAGGTTTTATGAGTGATGACAACACTAAAATTTAATTTCATACTTACATAGTTGTTTTTTGATGTATAAAACAGACTAGTTTTGTGTTTATAATTAAATACAAATGCAAAGTTTGCTTATTGCGATTATTAAATTGTCAGTGGAGATGATCTTTGGAAATTTAGCCGAAGTATTAAATTATGGCAATAATGGGTTATTCTACTTTCAAATGAAGACCCAGTACAAATATATGAATATGTCTCATAAGTACATCTTTCATGTTTTCTGTTATGAATAATTTCGCAAGCACTTGTTATATGCCTGGAAGCATTGTAGGTGTGGAGGATGTAACAGGCAACAGGAAAAGTATAGGCCTTTATTCTTGAGGCTTACAGTTTATTTGGGGGAGATAGGATGGAGGTGAATACACACTCTGGACAATAAGCAAACAGAATCATTTCAGATAAATGCAAATGTTACAGAGGAAATAAAGCAGAGTCATTTATACAGACCGTCGTCAAGGGGAAGCACTTTGGATCGGGTCCTGTGGGAAGGCCTTTCCTTACAAGGTGCAGTGTTTGAGAAGAGTTGTGAATTATCAGGACCCAGCTGTGCAAAAAATCTGGGAGAAGAGCATCCCAGGCAGAATAAAGAGTTCATGTGTAAGGTATATGCTGACATTAAACTTTCATGTTCAAACAGTTGTGAGGGAAAGGAGGAATATATGCCCAGAATATGGGTGAAGTAGGACAAAGTGGTAGAAAACTCTGGGAAGATAGACAATTCAAGATCATGTAAAATCTCATGGGTCAGTTAAAGAACTTGTATTTTATTCTAAGGGCAATGGGAAGCATTTGGTTAGTCTTAAATTAGGGAAGGGGTGGACCAATTCGGTGGCGTCCTGCTTTTTGTAATTAAGTTTTACTGAAATGCCACCCCATACATTTGTTTACATCTATGCGTTATCTATGGCTGTTTTCACGCTACATGGCAGAGTTAGGTATTTGTGACGAAGAGCATATGGCCCACACAGCCTAAAATACTTACTTTATGATCCTTCACAAAAACGCATGCCTATCCTCAAGGAGCAATACCTTTTGTGTATTTTGGTTTACAAGTCTGTAGAGAAAGACTGGGGGGTGGGTATCAAAAGAAATTAGGAGGCTATTGATATAGTCTAGGTGAAATATGATTGTGTTTTAGACTAGGCTACAAATGATGGAGGTGGGAGGGATGAAAAGATGGGGAAGATGTTAAGGAACCACTGCTAACAGTTTACATGTGTGGATAAAATTAAGAGAAAAATCAAGAATAATTCCCAGAATTTTGGTTTGAGCACCTGCATGGAAGTGATTTATATATAAAATTATTAATTATTTATAAAACTTTTGGGACTAAGAATTACATTTTTAATGATATGCAGAAAAATAAGAAAACATTTTTTCATCATATGAATTAGCAAAGCATATCTATCTATCATTAAAAATATATGACTTTGGAATTAAATAAAACTTGCTTAGTCAAGTATTAGCTGAGGGTCTTGGACAAGCTACTTACCATCTCTGAGATGAATTTTTATAAATTAAAATTAAAATTTTATTAATAATTATATAGGGACATCATATGATTGGTTTTTTTCCAGCTTTATTTTTTAATTTTTTCCAATTGGGGTAAAATATACATTTAATTTACCATTTTCACCATTTTGCAGTGTACAGTTCAGTGGCATTAAGTACACTTGTGTGCATGGTAGTCTACACCACCATCCATCTCCATAACATTTTTCATTTTCCCAAACTGAAACCGAATTAAACGATATTCCCCATATCTCCGTCTCCCTAGCCCCTGTCAACCACCATTCTACTTTCTGTCTCTATTAATTTGACCACTCTTGGTACTTTATATAAGTGGAATCATGTGGTATTTGTCCTTTCGTCGTCAACTTATTCTACTAAGCATTAAGCTTTAATATTCATTAAAGCTTATTCAATAATATTCAATATTCAATAATTCTGTGTTGTAGCTGTGTCAATATCCATCCTTTCTGAGGCCGAATAATAGTCCATTGTACATATATACCACATTATGTTTATCCATTCATTATAGAACTGATGTTTGTGTCCCCCCTGCTTCCAAATTCATATGTTGAAACCTCATTTCCAATGAGATGGTATTTGGAGGTGGGGCCTTTGGGAAATGAATAGGTCATGAGGGTGGAAGCTTTATGAATAGGATTAGTGCTCTTTTAAAAGAAGTCCCAGAGAGCCCCACATCCATGAACCAGGAAGCAGGTTCTCACCAGCCACTGAATCTGCCAGTGCCTTGATCTTAGACTTCCTAACCTTCAGAACTATGAGAAGTAAATTTCTGTTGTTTATAAGCCACCCAGTCTATGGTATTTTTGTTACAGAAGCCCAAGCCCACTGAGACACCATTCATCTGTCAAGTTGCTTTCACCTTTTGACCGTTGTGAATAATGCTGCTTTGCACCTGGGTGTACAAATATCTGTCCAAGGCCAGCTTTCTTTTTTTTTTTTTTTAAGATTTTGTTTATTTACTTGAGAAAGAGAGAGTGTGCACTTTTGAGCAGGGAGCGGGGCAGAGAGAGAAGGAGAGAAAGAGAATCTCACACAGACTCCCCGCTGAGCACAGAACCTGACGCGGAATTACGACCTGAGCCGAAATCTAGAGTCAGTCGCTTAACCAACTGACACCCAGGCACCCCTGTCAGAGTCCAGCTTTCAATTCTGAATATATACCAAGAAGTGGAATTGCTCGGTTATATGGTAATTCTGTTTGCAATTTTTTTGAGGAACCACTGTACTTTTTCCCTAGTAGCTACACTACTTTACATTTCTACCAATAATGCACAGGGTTCCAATTTCTCCACACCCTTACTAACACTTGTTATTTCCTGTGTTGTTGTTTTTTTATAATAGCTATTTTAATGAGTATGAAATGGTATCTCATTGTGGTTTTGATTTGGATTTCTCTAATGATTTGTGACGTTAAGCATATTTCATGTCCTTATTGGCTATCTGTAGATCTTCTTTGAAGAAATGTTTCTTCAGGTCCTTTGTCCTCTTTTAAAATTGGGTTGTTTGTTTTTCTGTTGTTTAGTTGTAGGAGTTATTTATATATTCTGGATATTAACCTCTTGAGGTATATAATTTGCAATTATTTTCGCCTGTTTTGGGGCTGTCTCTAAAAGGCAGAGTTAAACTCTGTTGATAGTGTCCTCTGATATACAAAAATGTTTAATTTTGATGTAGTCCAATTTATCTATTTTTTTACATTTGTTCCTTGTACTTTTGGTGTTATATCCAGGAAATCATTGCCAAATCCAGGGTCACAAAATTTTTGTCCTATGTTTTCTTCTAAGAGTTTTATAGTTTCAACTCTTACGTTTAGGTCTTTGACCCACTTTCAGTTAATTTTTGTATACAGTGGTAAGGTAAGGGTCCAGCATCATCCTTTATATGCTGACATACAGTTTTCCCAATAACATTGGTTGAAAATACTGTCCTATCGCCATTGTATGGTCTTAACATCTTTGTCAAAAATAAATTAATCATATATGCAAGGGTTTATTTCTAGGCTCTGGATTCTATTCCTTTCATTTATAGGTCTGTCTTTATGTCAGTACCACACTGTTTTGATTACTATAGCTTTGCTGTAAGTTTTGAAATCAGGAAGTGTGAGATCTCCCACTTTGTTCTTTCTCAGAACTGTTTTGGTTATTCAGGATTCTGTGTGAATTTTAGGATGGATTTTTCTGCCTTTCAAAAACATTGCTGGGATTTTTTTTTTTAAGATTTTATTTATTTATTTGACAGAGAGAGACACAGCGAGAGAGGGAACACAAGCAGGGGGAGTGGGAGAGGGAGAAGCAGGCTTCCCGTGGAGCAGGGAACCCAATGTGGGGCTCAATCCCAGGACCCTGGGATCATGACCTGAGCCGAAGGCAGACGCTTAACAACTGAACCACCCAGGTGCCCCCACTGCTGGGATTTTGTTAGGTATTGCATTGACTGTAGAATGTGTTGGGTAATATTGACATCTTAACAATATTATGTTTTCCAGTCTGTGAAGACAGGGTATATTTCCATTTATTGGAGTCTTTTTTTTCAATTCCTTCAGAAATGGTTTTGCAATTTTTAGTGTACAAGTCTTTGCCTCTTTGGGTAGGTATATTCCTAAGTGTTTATTCTTTTAGATGTTATAGAATTGCTTTGAGGATTAAAGTAAATGATGCTGTTGGAAGACTAGACAAGTCTGTCATGTAGAAGAATTTCAGTAATTTATGTAGATACTTTCCACTCAAGAAGGTGGAGCATAACTCCTCATCCCTTAAGAGGTGAAAAAGGAGTAACTGTGGAGAAACCCGACAAACACTACCTCAGCCAGGTAATCAAGGTTAATATCAGCAGTGATAAGTCACATTAATAGTATATGCCTTTTGTACGATGTTTTGAAAATGGCACTTCTGCAGTGTTTCTCCCCAAAACCTGTATAACCCTAGTTTAATCATGAAAAAAAATTGGAAAAAAAATTGAAGGATATTCTACAAAACACCTGACCAGTATTTCTCAAAATGGTCAAAGTCCTTAAAAACAAGGAAAGTCTGAGACACTGTCTATGCCAAGAGTGGCCTAAGGAGACATGACAAATAATTATAATAATGTACCTGGATAGGATCTTGGAACAGAAAAAAAAGATATTAGGTAAAAACTGAGGAAATCTGAATAAAGCATGGACTTTAGTACATAATAACATCTCAATATTGCTTCATTAATTATGACAGATACACCATATTAATGTAAAATGTTAACAATAGAAGATACTGGGTATGGCATATATGGGAGCTCTGCGCTATCTTTGCAACTTTCCTATGAACCTAGCAGTATTTTAAAATAAAATGGTCACTTTAAAAATGATGCATGGAGGGGTGCCTGGGTGACTCAGTTGGTTAAGCATCTGACTTTGGCTCAGGTCATGATCTCAGGGTCCTGGGATTGAGCCCCATGTCAGGCTCCTTGCTCAGTAGGAAGTCTGCTTGTCCTTCTCCCTCTGCCTCTCCCCCGCCACTCATGCTCTCTCTCTCTCAAATAAATAAATAAAATATTTAAAAAAAAAATTATGCATGGAAGTCTAACCTATTGAAGAGCTCAATAAATTTTGGCTCAAATTATAAGGATGTTTCTGTTATTTGATGATCTGTTGCTCTAGATCATTTCTATTCCTACAATATTTGATTTCCTTTAATATAAACAATCCTGCAAACATATTTTGGCCACCAGGCTGCCTCTTAGTAAAAGATTATTATTTTCCTCAAAGTGTAATGCACTGGAGGGAAGAATGATGTTTTTAATAAATGGGGCTCGCTCAACTGGGTGTTCATTTGGAAGAAGTATACATCTTGAATCCTACTTCACACCATACACAAAAATTAATTCCAGATGGGTTGCAGGTCAAATTTGTGAAAGATAAACATTATAGCTCTTAAAGAGAAGTATAGAAAAAAGTTGTCACTTTGTAGTCAGAAAAAATTTTTAAAAATACTGCACAAAAGCACCAACCATGACAGACATATGGATGGATAGGAATATATTAAAATTAAGTACTGTTCATCAAGAAATATGATTAAGAAAATATAAAGGCAATAAACAAAGTAAGAGTAGATACAATGAATATATCTGACAAAACTGTCAGTATATTTAAACATATTTTACAGATAAATATATAAAAGCTGACAAATCAATAGAAAACTAGACAAAATACTTGAACAGATACTTCCTAATTGATTATACCCAAATAAATATATGAACTGATGCTAACTTCATTAGTCATTAAGGAAAAGCCAAAATATAATAATACTACACATCCATCAGAATGGATGAGATGAAAAAGATGGAAAATGAAAAATGCAAATGAGGTTATGGAACACCAGAATTCTTATACATGTTGCCCATTGCAGTGTACCTACCACTGGGCAACAACTTCGGAAAACTACTTGGCAATATCTGTAAAGTTGAATATACTCATTTCTGATTCCATGCCTAGCTATGATCCAATAGGAATGCATACATTTGTTCACCAACAAATATATTCTTGAAAGTTTATCACAGGGTTATTTGTAATAGTCCCAAACGGACAACTACCCAAGTACCAATCAACAGAAATGGGGTATATTCACAAACTAAAATATAGAAAACAATAAGAATAAATGAATTATAACTACATGTAAAATATGAATGAATTCCAAACAAAATTTTGAACAAAACAATCCAAATACAGCCTCTCCAAGAGTACATGCTGTATGATTCTATTTGTATAAAATACAAAGTGAAGAAGATATACTAGTCTGTAATGGTAGATGGTGACTGGAAAAGAACAAAATGAGGGGTCTGGTAATTAATGTCTGCTTTTTTGATCTAGTTACTGGTTACACAGCTGGATTCAGTTTGTGAAAAATCATTGAGTCTTACATTCATGATATGCACCCTTTTCTTTTTATACATTACTCTTGAATAAAGAAATTATCTTTAAAATTGTTTCCCACAGCATTGAATAAAATATCAGAGTTTCCAATTAGCTGGGGAGCAAATGACCAGTGGAAAAGTTAGCCATGTGTTAGTAAGGAAGGACAATACAATTTTAAAATCTAATTTTAGAAAATACACACAAAACTGTGTATCTGACATGCCTCTATAATTTTCCAAAGGGATACAAAAATGTTCTTCAAAAGATTTTAGTCTTTATTCTTTTCTTCTTTATCACTATTATGCCTTTCCTAACACTAAATTGCAGAATCCCTTCTAGAAAAAAAAATTAAATCCAGGAAGATCAGCAATTTTCCATTAATAAATCATTATTTTTGCTCAGGAATTATTATACCAACTCTTAAAATTTAATGTCAAATATAGATTCCAAGTGCTGTTAATACTGTAAATTAGCTAATCTTTAGACTAGAAATCAGTTACCTCTATTTTTGCCCTTTGATCTTACCATGTTGGATAATCCAGATTATTTAAATAATTACATAATTAGTGAGTGATTTATTTAGTGATCTATTGTCTTTAACTGCTTTTTATATAGAAAGCCTTACGTTTTTTACTTGAAAGGATACATTGTTTCTTAGCGAAGCTCATATTTTGTAATATTATTCTTTTGTCTGAGTTAAAGAAGGAAGATGTTAGATTTCAATCAATTTTTGGAGTACTCATCAATTATCAACCAGGAACCTAATGTATGCTAAAAACATTAAGGCATACTAAATAAGCATACATCTAATACTCTGTTTTCAGTACATTTTACTAATAGTGGGTAGGACAAGCAAAGCAATGCATAATAATGAGAGCACAAGTTAGAGCTAAACTGAAAGGCAGTATATTTAGTTGCAGTTCAGAAAAGGAGAAATTAGGGTTAAAGTCAGTGGTGCTCAAATTTGACTGCAGTTTAGAATCATGTGGGAAGCTTGTAGAAGCTTTTGTGTGTGATGATGGAGGAAGCTGGCTTCTAGTAATGACTAAGTATCTCCTATCGGCCTAGTCATCCCACAGATAAGAGCTACAAATTCTAGATAAAATAAAATGAATAATAATCAGAAAACAGTGGATATTGACTAAAGAAAGCAGAGAAGGGAATTGACAATTGAAAGAAGTAACTGGCCCTGAGAAAGCTTATTGTTTTACAGCTTTACCCTGTTTTATGATTGCTAGAACTAAGATAGTGGCTAAACTGGTTTTACTACTTTGAAGAAGCAGAGGACAGAGTTCAGGAGAAACACAACAGCTGAAAAATGAGGGAGATGGTCTTAAAAAGGAAGCAGCCAGGAAAAAGGGAGCCCAGAATTATGTATATAAACTCTTGCCAAAAAGTTTGACCCCTGAACTATGCATGTGTAGGTAGAGTCCAAGTGGCTCAGATAAGTAAAAAAGAAAAATTGAATTGAGATTTCAGCAACTGCCTAATTGAAGGGATATAAAAGTTTTCTGTTTGAATTCAACCAAGTTAACTGGATTCTAAAAAATAGAACTCTCTTCACAGGAGCATAACAAAATCCAGAATCTATAATATATTATTGATCATGTCAAAACTTACTATACATATGAGGGGACATTAAAATGTCACCAATACTCAAGAAAATATACAATACTGTACATGAGGAAATAAGCTGACCAAGATTTATATAAAACAGCTCATTAATTATGCTCATGGACATAAATGAAAATATACAGAAAATAATTGAAGAGATAGGAAATCTCATGAGAGAAAGAAAAACTGTGGAAAAAACCAAATAGAAAACCTAGAACTGAAAAAAAGTAACATCTAAGATGAAATGTTAATTATATGGGTTTTATTTATTTATTTATTTATTTATTTTAAGATTTTATTTATTTATTCATGAGAGACAGAGAGAGAGAGAGAGAGGCAGAGGGAGAAGCAGGCTCCCAAGGAGCAGAGAGCCCGATGCGGGACTCGATCCCAGGACCCTGGGATCATGACCTGAGCCGAAGGCAGATGCTTAACCGTCTGAGCCACCCAGGTGCCCAATTATATGGGTTTTTTTTAAAGATTTTATTTATTTATTTGTCAGAGAGAGAGAGAGAGCACAAGCTGGGGGAGCGGCAGGCAGAGCAGGCAGATGGAGAAGCAGACTCCCTGCTGAGCAAAGAGGCTGATGTAGGACTTGATCCCAGGACCCTGGGATCATGACCTGAGCCAGAAGGCAGACGCTTAATGTACTGAGCCACCCAGGAGTCCCTAATTATATGTTTTTTTTCCAGAGATTGAATATAAGAAACAGGTCAGTACAAAACCTTTTTAGTTTGATGCAATTTCATTTATCTAGTTTTGCTTTTGTAGCCTGTGCTTTGAAGGTCATATTTAAAAAATTATTTCCCAGACAAATGTCAAGAAGCTTTTCTCCTATGTTTCCTTCTAGTAGTTTTGCACTTTCAGGTCTTTCGTACGGCAAAGGAAACAATTAACAGAGTGAACTGACAACATAATGAATGGGAGAAAATATTTGCAAACCATACATCTGACAAAAGGTTAATACCCAAAATATAGAGGGAACTCAACACCACAGCAAGAAAACAGATAACCCAGTTAAAAAATGAACAAAAGATTTGAATAGACATCTTTCAACAGGAGACATACAAATGACCAACAGGTATCTGAAAACTGTTCAGTAATCATCAGTGAATTGCAAATCAAAACCACAATGTGGGACACCTGGGTGGCTCAGTTGGTTAAGCGTTTGCCTTCGGCTCAGGTCATGATCCCAGGGTCTTGAGAGCGAGTCCTGCATCAGGCTCCTTGCTCAGCAGGGAGCCTGCTTCTCCTTCTGCCTGCCACTCTGTCTCTCTCTCTCTGACAAATAAATAAATAAAATCTTGAAAAAAAACGACACAATGAGATATTATCTCACACCTTTTAGAGTAACTATTTCAAAAAGATAAGAAATAGCAAGTGTTGGCAAAGATATGGAAAAAAGGGAATTCTTGTGCACTGTTGGTGGGATGTAAATTATAAAGCTATGATGGAAATCAGTATGAAATTTCCTCAAAAAATTAAAAATTTAAAAATAAAAAAAAACTTAAAAAAATTAAAAATGGAACTACCATATGATCCAGCAATCCCACTTCTGATTATATATCCAAAGGAAATGCTAACGGGTACAAAGTTTCTTTTTGTATCTGCTTCATGAATATACTACACCCACTGAATTTTAGATTTTAAATGGGGGAGTTTTTATCCCAATAAAGATGCTTTTAGAAGCACAGTAAATAAAAGCAATTAGCCAGCGGAAGTCTTGACTGAACACAGGTAGGGAAACAATGTACAACAAAAGAAATAGTTACCATCAGCAGTATAAGGAAATTAAGTGTAAGATTAAGTCAAAAAGAAGCTAAGTCATGTGGATGCTGATTTGTCAAGATGCGTACTTCAGAGAGACAACTAGGAGAGTGGCTGAGCATTAGAGCTGTTTTTCTTTATTGGATATTCATATAGGATATTACCATTTTGTGAAAACTAATCTTGGGGCTACAGTTGAGATTTCTTAGTCTTTTTATATACTTATAGTAAATTTTAATTCCCTGAAGCAACTTGATCTTGTCTGTTTCTCACAACCAGAAGACATTGCGAAAATCACATGTTCTGGTTTTTCCTATTTCATAGATGGTGGAAAACAAAATTTTCTGGTTGGTTTTTGCAGAATATCATTCAAATAGTAGATAAAAATGAAGTTGGCATTGTTTTTAGTTCATTTGTTGCAGAATAACTTCAAGATACTAGATAAAAATCATTTGGCATTTAAGCCTTATTTAAGAAAAGCTTAAAGAAAACAGATAATTATTCTTGTTATTTCAGTTTCATCCATCACTTAAAAAAGAAGAAACATCTTCTTTGGAAAATTATAAAATAGTAAAAAAGAATATCTCATTGTATACCTATGAAGTATTATGTTTATATATATATATATGCACACATACATCTATATATACACATATGTATATACATGTATATATATTCTTGACATACATGTATATGTGTGTATATATATATATATAATTAAGTTGTAATACAAATACAAGAAATGTTATGGTAAAATCAGATCACTCTCAATTTTGTTGGTGTCAGTTGAATTTGGCATAATTATTTTGTATTTCAATTTAATAGTATCAGTATTTATACTGATTGTAACAGTATAAATAAATATCAAGAATGCAAATCAGAAAAGTTTAGAAAAGAAAAAAAATGAAGATAGTTGTATTAGTATTATCAGATCAGAGGTAATGTATTTTTCCTCTTTGTTAAATTTTCTCCAATTTTGTCATACTACTTCAATAATTTAAGAGGAAAATTAGTTAAGTCTTGATGTGCCTATAAATATATATTACATACAATCTAAAGAGGAGAGAGGAAAAATAAAAATAGGTAAGATAAGACAAACTTCAGTACCAGCTCCTTCTGAAATAGCAGTATCTGAAATAACAGAATGTGTGTGTCTGTGTGTGTGTGTCTGCAAAAGTTCCAAGCATTCAGAGAAAAATACCTTGGAGAAAATATTTCTGCAAATACACTTGTGTTGTTTTATCTCTATGAGTAAGGGAAAAGAAAAGATCCTCAAAAAAAAAAAAAAAAAAAAACAATATGTTTCTGAATTATGCCTTTCTAACTGGGCTTTAGGTTTCTCTGAAAAGAACATCAAAAACAACTTTTCCAGACAAAAGCTTGAGGTAATCAACAACACCCGCAGGACTTGTTAACAAATGGCCTCTTTCAGGGAAGACAACATTTTGGGCTCAAACTAGAGCATTTCTACCAGGGAAGGCTCCCATGGGGTGCAAAATCCTCCTGTGTGGACATGCAAGAGTCTTTGATGTTGGGAGAATTCTTGCAAATGGGTTAGGAATCACTGGAGAACTCTGATAGGTTAGGGATTTCATTACCTAAAGGGGATTAATTTCATGTGCATTCTTGCCCAGAATGAAAAATTAAAGGAATAATTTATATGGGCATTTCAAATAAAGAAAAAGATATTTGCAATAACCAGATAATTCAGATAGCAAGTTATTTGCTTGAATTACTAGAATAATTGCCTAAAATCATTTGTAATGTGTGCATAGTTACTGTGTGTTGTTAACTTGCGATGTGCAGTTGTGACCATCAAAATTTGAAAGCCAAACCCTGTGATTTTCAAAGAATTCCCTACCCTTCTCCAAGACTGGTTCCCTTTGCTCCGTCCATGGCACTTGGCAGTGATGCTGAACTATTTGATCATTTAACCTTAATCTATCCCTTCAATATCAGAAGAGGAAAAATAATGACAAGAACTACTGATTGAGTTTATTTTTACTACAGCAATGTTTGGCCTTTTAAAAGCATTTTCATCAAGATGGTTTATCTTCACATGCAGTCATTTATAAATGATGACAACATGGTTGGTAGAGGTGAGAATATTTGTGAAGAAAAATGTGGATGCATTGGTGTCATTAAGAAATGAGATGTAGCTTGTAAATTTGAAAACTCCTAAAAACATCTAGATTCTTCTGAATCTAGGAACAAACCCGAAATTGGCGAGGTGGGGGGGGGAATAATTTGTTAGAATTTTCTGATTTTCTTTCCTAAAATAACAGATTAACTTAGTGTTCTTCCAAATGCTTTTACATAGAGAATCATCTCTTCATATAAAATCTTATGTGGAAGCCTAATATATGTAAGAAACAAAATCCAGCTGCTTGCTTAATGTCACTTGGGAAATTCAGAGCTCCCTCATTTCTATGCCGAGAAATATCTTTGTGGAAATTCCAGAGTTCCCAATATCATACAGTATAAAGATTACTGTACTTGATGATTATATTTCTCTAGCATGTAGATAGCAGAATAATCTCAGTCACTTACATTTGTTTTGCAAAGTAATTTGAAGATTGCTGTCACAAGTGAAGTCAGTACCCCATTCAAATTAGATCTTCATGAAGAATCCTCTTTTACCTAATTATCAAGAATGTTTTATTTTCAGTAATAGTTTAAATTTATTTGCATCTTTTAAATCATAAAGGGTATTCATTCCATCAAAAAGATGAATTTTTTGATAACTTTAAAAATGTGTTCTCTAATATTTTATCTCTCTGAAAGGAGGGAAGGAAGGAAGGAAGAAACGAAGGGAAAGAGTGAGTTCAAAACCAAACAATTTATCTTCAAATCTTTGAGAATTTTTTTCTATTAGTTCTTACTTATGTACAACTCTTCAAACTTTTCCCTCAAAATATGAGTTCTTATGAGAGCTCTCTGTGCTATAAAGTCACTTTAACAGATGCCTCGCTTTTATTTCCCAGAGAGAGCTGTGTTGGAAGTGAGTTCTGATACCTCCATAATAAGAGCAGAACTCATTGGAAACCAGCATGCCATCCTGATGCAACCAATATTGCAACATAATTATCATTTCTGAGAGGGTATCTGTTCTAAATTTGTGATTTTCTCTTTATTAAGGAGAAGGGGCAAGAATCCAATTAGAGCATCTCAAGAGAATATTTTCATATTGGACTTTATTTCACTCCATCCCTCTCTTCCTGTGCAAATTAAAATGTTGGTCTGATTTATCTCAGTCTTTAGAAAAGAGTTTAGTCTATCTGCCTTTGTATGTCTGTGGAAGGATTTTCCTTATATGGTTTCATTCCAAATAAAGGTACCTTGTGGGGTTAAATAATTTTGATAAGAAATATTTTAATTTTGTTTATTCTAATGCAAGCACCCTTAGACATGAAAGAAAATCAAAATATTTTTTTAACCTTCTTCTTTCAAAGGGATTGTGATTTAGAAATATAAATTGTATACCATGCTAGGTTTTTTTTCTCTTGTCATAAGAAGTGCTTTGCAGGAATTGGGGATTTAGGGTAGAGAATGTAGCTTCTGGCCAAGCTTTCAGTATTCTCTAAAGCTTCTTATTTTGGGGGCTGCTTTTCCTGTGCATAAACAAAACCATATTTAGATAAAAGCAAAAGTTGTTGATGACTAAATATAAATTTTGGAAATAATCCTGGATAACTAAACAATTTTTGAAGTCTTTTGTAAAGTTTTATTAGTGAGTCAGAAACTTTTTGGTTTTCCCTACTGAAATAAGAGAGCAACTCTTTGCTCAGTAATTATTCCAACTAGTACCAAAAAAAATTATCCACTGGGAAACATTCAAAATATGTAATTGCATCTGGCTTGGTGCTTTTGAATCAATAAAAGGTATTCTTCCACTCACTGAACCCAGAAAATTTCCACATGCTTGGGTAACGATGCTATAGAAATGTTTAATTATCATTCTCCTACCTGACCTAAAAGCTGTTTGTGAGTTTTGGCGAAGAGAAAGGGAGACTCAGAAATTCAGCAAGCATCGGACTATGGTATCTTTCCAATGTGGAGACCATATAATTATATATGAAAAGGTTTTCTGTTTCAGCCAGTGAAGTTTTGATGAAAAATAACACATGAGGATCACCTACCTTTTTTTACAGACAAGTGAATTTTGGCAATCTACTTATCTAAACAACAGTATATAGGTACAACTCAAGAATGCGTGATCTCATCAATCTTTGGCCACGTACCTGTTGGAAAATAGTACAGAATTAAATCCCATGAGATGAGATGCTATTGGAAAATATTTTATAATACATTACAATATAGATATTATGGATATGGTTTATATTTTTCACTGGAATTTAAGTGATTGTTTGGCAGAGAATAAGACTGGCTCAGTGTCCATCAGCAATGATAAAAAGCAATATTGGCTTCCTAGAGTATATGATGCGGGTTTTAGATTTCACTTTTAATTAGATAATTATTTTGTTCAGAGAAAGACATAACTTCTCTTTGTATTATGTGGTAAAGGTGAATGAATGATTAAAAGAAAGGCTCATCAGTGAAATGAAGAAGGGAACTGATAATTAAAAAAACAGTTTCAGGGGCGCCTGGGTGGCTCAGTACGTTGAGTGTCTGCCTTCAGCTCAGGTCATCATCCCAGGGTCCTGAGACTGAGTCCCGAATCGGGCTTCTTCCTCAGTGGGGAGCTTGCTTCTTCAGCTCCCTTTCTTGCTCCCCCTGCTTGTGCTCTCTCTCTGTCAAATAAATAAATAAAATCTTTAAAAAAAATAAAAATAAAAAAAACATTTTCATACTATAAAGATAAACAGAAAAGTAAGAGTATAATTCTAAAAATTGACTTTTCAATGTTTTCTCTTAGTATTTAAACCAAATTGGAGTTTTCCTTCAACTTGAGTTTGTCCTGTATTTGCTTCATGCTTTAATGGCCCCAGGGCATTTGTCCATAGGTTATTTTATTTGACCTTCTGTGGTAGACAGAATAATGTTCTCTACTCAAGATCTCCACATCCTAATCCCCAAAACTGGTGAGTATATTACTTTATGTGGCACAATGGATTTTCCATATGCTATTAAGTTAAGGATCTTGAGATGGGAAAGTTACCAGGGATGATTTGGATGAGCCCAATGCAATCACAACAGTCCTTATATGACAGAGGCAAAAAGAGTCAGAGTCAGAAAGGCAGCAGAGAAAGATTTCAAAATGCTATACTGCTGGCTTTGAAGATGGAGGAAGGGACCCTGAGCCAGGCAATTCAGGTGGCCTTTTAAAGCTGGAAAAGGCAAGGGAACAGATTCTGCCTCAGAGCCTCCGGAAGGCAACAGTCCTGCCAGCACCTTGAGTTTAGTTATTAGGCCCGATTTTGGATATCTGATCTTTAGAAATAAATTTGTGTTGCTTTAATCCACTAAGATTGTAGTAGTTTATAACAGCAGCAATAGGAAACCAATATACTATTAGTAATTCTGAGATTTGAGAAGGTGAGACCTTATCTTCAATTTACAGGAAGGTCATTTTTCCAGGTTTCTGCAGTTAATATGGCAAAGCTGGGAGTAGAACCCAGGTTTTATGACCTCAAGTCCAGTGCTATTGTTTTACTAGAATTTATTTAGTTTCATCATTTTGCAGTATTTATTAGGTAGCTCTGGATTCGTTTCTGATTGCTGATATAATAAATTACCACAAATCTTATGGCTTAAAACAACAGAAATTTATTCTCTTACAGTTCTGGAGATCAGATGTCCAATAGAGGTCTCATTGGACTAAGATCAATCAAGGTGTCAGCACATCTGCATTCCTTCTGGAAAATCTAGCTGGGAATCTGTTTCCTAGCCTTTCTAGCTTCTAGAGACCACTTGGATTCCTTGGTTTATGGCTCCTTCCTCCATCTTCAAGCCAACAGCATAGCATCTTCAAATCTCTTTTTGACTAGAACCCCTGTTTCTTTTATCACATCTTTCCTGATTTTAACCCTCCTATCTCTCTCTTATAAGATCTATGATCATATTGGACCCATAGAGATAATCCAAGATAATCTCTCCATCAAGATTATTAATTTAGTCACATCTTCAAAGTCCCCTTTCCTATGTAAGGAACATAGTCAGTCAGAGGTTCTGGGGTTTGGGATATGGACATTCTGAGGGGGCATTATTCTGTCTACCAGCATCTCCTATGTATCAAATATTGTCCTAATTTCTGAGAATAAATTAAAATGCCTAATATTGATGGGATTCCATTGAGAAATATTGAATAGTTAGACATAATCTGACTTATGTCTTAAAAATGCACTCTGACTCTTTAAATAAAATATAGTGGAGAGGGGAGGAATGGCAGAATGGAAACAGTTGTGTAATCAAGAGCTGTGTGAGAAGGTCTGTCTTTATTCTTACTTTTCAGTTGTCTTGAAAAGCTGGATAAGCAATAATTTACTTAATTTTGAAAATTGAGAAAAACTGGGTGAGGAGCATGTCTTGATTTAATTGGGGTTGGAGGTGAGAATTAAGAATTGGTTTCAACATGCAGAAATTGAGAACTCAATAGACATCAAACCAGAGATGTCAAGTCAGCAGTTGGACATGTGATTTTGAGTTCAGGGTAGTGGATAGGAGTGAAAATCAAGGAACTTGGAAGTCAGTGTAGGCACTTCTGTCTGAGACTTCATGATCCAGTAGGTCCAACAATACATGAAATGCCTATGATTAATACAGATACTATATGAAGTCTCTTACAAACCCCACTAGCAAAATCATAGCACAGACATCTAGGATTTTGGAGTAAATCTCTGCCCCCTTCTGAAGGTATCTATCTCTTTGAGAACAGCTCCTGGTTTGCTAGTAGGACATCACAGGGAATGAATGCCTAATCAGAGAACATCAAGTGACTGAAATTTAACCTGCTCCTCAGGAACAATGTTATCTGAACCTCTAGGGAATAAAGTTGGATATTCAGAGCAGTAATTTATCATGAAGTTGAAATGGTGTATAGGAAATCAGGCCTCAGGAGGTCCAAGAAGTACAAGTAAGTTGCAGGAGCAGATGATCCAGATTTCTTTGACAACTGCTTCTGCATTGTCTCTTCTCTCCTAATCTTCATCTGTATTCTCATGGTGTTTCCTTATGACCACCTAACTCAAGAGCAGAAAACTTGAACCTGATTTACAGATGGCTTTGCATGATTTTCTGGCACTCACTGGAAGTGGATGGCTGCAGAATTTCAGCCTCGTTTAGTTTTGGCCCTAAAGAACAGCAGAGATAGAAAATTCCCCAAATGGGTAGAACTTTAAGCAGTATGTTTGACTTTTTACTTTGGCTCAAATGAGAGATACTTAGAAAGTGCACTGATATATGGACAGTTGCTAATACAACATGGGTTTGGACTGCACAGGTCCACTTGTGTATGGATTTTTTCGAGTACATACAATACAATACAGTATTGTAAATGTATTTTCCTTATGAATTTCTGAATAATATTTTCTTTTCTCTAGCTACTTTATTGTAAGAAAAGAATATATAAGACATATAACATACAAAATATAACACCTGTTAATCCATCAAGTTATTGTAAGGCTTTTGGTCAACAGTAGGCTATTAGTAATTAAGTTTTGGGGCAGTCAAAAGTTATATGCGTTGTTCAGCTGCATGGGGGGGGGTTGCCCCCAGGTCTCATGTTGTTCCAGGGTCAACTATAGCTTGGAACTGAATAATCAGGGACTTTAAAGGAACAGGATTGAAAAATGGTGACAAGATAAACAATTGGTACAAAAATCTTGTTTTTAGTTGAATTTTTATGCTTTCCTGGTATCTTTCCCTTTTTAAATTCTATATAAATTTTCCCCTAGTGATTTAGAAGATATAATCTGATTTTGAATTCTAATGGTAGCTGTCTTTTTTTTTTTTAAAGATTTTATTTATTTATTTGAGAGAGAGAGAATGAAAGAGAGCACATGAGAGGGGGGAGGGTCAGAGGGAGAAGCAGACTCCCTGCCGAGCAGGGAGCCCGATGCGGGACTCGATCCCGGGACTCCAGGATCATGACCTGAGCCGAAGGCAGTCGCTTAACCAACTGAGCCACCCAGGCGCCCATGGTAGCTGTCTTTAACTTTTCAGTAATATACTGGAATCCACATTTACCTACAATATTAACTGAAATAATTTCACAGTAACCACTGACTAATCTTAACTAAAAAATTAGTCCATTTTTATTTCCCCTTACAGAATCAGTGAGGATTCTCATAACAATGACCTTGAGTCATGAAGACAAAATTGAATTTACGTTAATATTATCTGTTTAGGAAGTGAAGATTTTCATTAGATAAAAAAGGGTTATCAGAAAAATTGAAATAAGAACAAAGTATTGGAGCTTACAAGTCACCTTTCTGTAATACCTCATTCTGGGGTAATGATGAAAAACATTAGTTATGCTAATAAACTTCCCACGTCCTTATAAATTTGTCATATTTGCTTAGCAAAACAAATTTCTGAAGTCTTTGCAAGTTTTCCATTAATAACACTGGAGAAGTCCATGAAATCTTTTGTAAACTATGGATAATTTTTGTTTAGTTTCAGAGTTCTGGGCTTGAGCAAAGCTCTCAAGTGTGATAATGTGGACTTCTAAGGTAAATGTTAAACTTGGCAGAGATGCTCCATGAAGACTGAATATGTCATTTGACCTCTTGGTGACTCTGTGGCCTCATTTATAAATTGGAGTTTATGTTGAAACACTGCTGGGCGTATGATGTAATTGGCTCCAGAGCTCTCCAGAGCACCCTCCAAACCGAGTATGAAAGATGCCTGGTGCCTGAACCAAACCATCAGAAAAATAACAGTGACAAGGAAACAAATCTGAAGAATTAAAAATAGCTGATAGAATCTAGCAACTACTCAGAACAGTAACTTGAGATGCAAGCTCTACAACAATGGCCAGCCTGTTTCTACATAGTTTGTTCTTCTGTGGTTTTTTATGAATCTTTACTGCATCTCTTGCCACCAATATTCTCTGCCCTCAAATTTTAAGCATAAAAAGAAACTTTGGACAACTAACTTGGACACTGTCATACAAACTTTTCTTTCAAATCTGTCTTAAATATTTTACTGTAAGTCAATTTGGGAAGCACAAGGAGATGCTACATCTACAACTACTTCAGTCAGTATCTTATAATTGCATTGTTCATTATTATTTTTTCAAATATAGATAGACCTGTAAAAAGCAGAATGAACACACATCCTTCAAACTGATTTGTCAGAGATACTGGAATGGCTCAGCCTTTTAATCAAATTTTATATACCTGAAGCATCAATATATGCACAGAAGAAAATGTTACCAGAGATTTTAACAAGATTGTTAACTCTTTTGTAGGAGAGCCTGAAAAGCAGCTGGAAGACAGAGCTAATAAGATGAATGTTCTATTCTCATTCCATTTAGAATTTTAACTTCTATCTGAATTGGTTTTCCTCTTAACCAATTACTTAATCCATTTTGAAAGTTTCAAGGAGTCTTATTCAAGAATTTGAGGTCCTTTGTGAGAGCAGCCTTTTGAGAGCATGAAAGCTCTGTGATTGCTTGCTCTTTAGGTCTGGAAACTAACAGAGCACTTTGGAGTCAGAGCTGACTTATAAAGAATGGAACCTGACTTGGAATTTTGTGGAAAGGGTGTTTAGAAAGTGAATAAAACTGGAATTTATAAGCTGCACAAAATTAGCTGGTGTGGCTGTTTATATTAAATGTCTCCAGCCTCTTGCAGGTCAGGTAACATCCTCCAGCTTCCTGCTGCTAAAGTAAGACTCATGTTATTCTTGACAAGTCTTGTTACAAAACATAATCCCAATTGTTTTGTAAAACTTAAATAACAAGATTACAAATCAAAACAAAACCCTGAGAGAGAAGCCTTGAGAACAATAATTTTCTATTTAAAAAAAAAGGTTGGGAATTGGTGAACTAAGAATAGGTAGAAGTAAGACCAAGAGAGAAAGAGAAATAGGCAATAGAGATGCTCATATTCTGCTGAAGATGATACCTGGTGAATACTACCTTATGGGGATAATTGATCATTTCCTCTAGTGGAGTGCCTTGTGCTTCAGGAATTAGGGGCCCAGAGGATAAACCTCACTCCTAAGTATTAATAAGTAAGCCAAAGTGCCCGTCTTAGAGATTTTTGTTATACTGTTTGAGATTTCCCATTTCTTTTAGTGCTGTGGTCAGAGAGAGAATGGGGAGATCTGCTTTATAATCAGCATATTTTGTATGGGTTCTGGGATTCTCCAATCAAGCTGCCAATCAGACAGACATTCAGTAAGCTAACTGCCCTGAAACTCATATTACAACTAGTGGGAGAATAATGGAAAAAGGAAAGGTATGGTCCTTACCCTTAAGTATATAATACTGTACAGGGAAGAGTAGACATAAAACATTACAAAGAAACTAGCTAAGTGAGTGTTTCACTGCTGGTGGGCTTTGGAAGAAAAGCTCAGATTGGCTGCAGTGTCATATAGTCTAGTGCATTGGTGTGTGTGGGTGTGTGGGAGTAGGGTTGGTCGGGGGTGGAGTTGGATATCTGTTCCACGTGATCACTCCCCCTCTGGGGCCCACAGCATATTCTTTGCCTTGGGTGAGGATTTGCACTGGGGAAAGGGCATTCAGTTTCATAGGCCATTTTAGGTGGGGTTGGGCAAGAGGGACAGTTGAATGTCACCTGGACACGGTCCCACGACTTAGGCATCATTCCTCTTGATTAGCAAGAGGTGTGTTGGCTCTTCTCAGAGGGAGGTGTCTTCTGAACCACAATGGGAAGGACAGCTATTAAAAGTCCTCAGTACTGGTGTTTTACTGGGCCCACTTACGTGGATGTTGGACCTCAAAGTGCTGGTCTGGCTCCCTGGTAGTATTGACGGAGAGAGTTTTTTGTGGAGAGCTAGACGATTGCTTGAGCAGGTTTTGTTCCTTTCCAGTTGATCTGTCCATGTGGGATCCCATAGTTCTGGGACTACTACCCCTCTACCTGCTTGTGCTCCTTCCTCTTCACCATGTCTGTACTCCAGCATTATCCAGACCCTGATACAATTATCTAGTTTCCAAGGGTCAAGGGAAACTAACACTTGGTGACCAAAAATTTAATTTTTTTAACTATTATTTTTCATAACTGGACTACTGCTCTGGAAAACGAAAGCCAGGAATCAGACTCATTCTCTGGTTCTCTTGTAAATAAATCCTCCTCTGAAGGAATGAAATGTCTCCTAACCTTCAAAAAGGGAAGGTGGCAGTGTAATAGAAAGTAAGGGGGAAAAATAACACTGGTTAATTAACAAATGTTATTATATTACTGTTATAGTAAAGAATTTCATGTATCTATGTGTTGAGAATTACGGAAATGTCTATAAAGACCAAAGAAACATGTATAATAAGATAAAAAATGAATGAGAAATCAAGAGGTTTTGATTCTTATTCTAGCATACTGGTCATATGATCTGGGGCAAAATATTCAATATCTATAAACTCTAGAATCTTCTCCTTAAAAAAATGTTTATAACAATACAAATCATGCCTACTACCTGGGAGGTGGTACTATATTGTGGGTACAAGAATTTAAAGTCAGTCTGTCTCATTTTGAATTTAGCATCTATCTTTTAGCTCTGAGATTTGCCAAGTTATCCAATTTTCCCAAGCCCTAGTTTTCTCAACAGAGTTGTATTAGGATGAAATGAAATCATATATATATATGATTAGTATATAGTATTTATATACATATGATTATATATGGTATTTGTAGTTATCCCTGAAGAAATCCTTCAATAATTAACTATTATTGTTCCTACTGCCTCACCCCATGTAAGTAGCAAATGGGTTCACACATGCTAAAATATGATGTAAAAAGATTCCACACAATCATTTTTTTAGACATTTTGATAGGCTTTGTTCTCTTTTTAAAAAAGATTTTATTTATCTATTTATTTTAGAGAGAGTGGGGGGGGAGGGGGAGAGGGAGAGAATCTGGAACAGAATCCCCACTGAGCCTCGAACCCAATGTGGTGCTCCATCCCATGACCCTGAGATCAATACCTGAGCCGAAATCAAGAGGTGGACACTTTACTGAATGAGCCACCCAGGTACCCCTTGATAGGTTTTGTCCTAAAATCAATTATACATGAGCCTGTATTTATAAATTTAGCATATTTTTTTTCCTTGAATGTGGTTCAGTGTTATTAGGAACATCTACTGCCATAGGATGTTAACTCACACTGATTATTTTTGAGTCTGCTTACTTTGTAAAAATACTTTCCATTCTTGGCTATTGGAAATAATACTGCAATGAACAGAGAGGTGCAGATATCTCTTCAAAATAGTGATTTCATTTCCTTTCAATAAATACTCAGAAATGGAATTTCTGGATCATATGGAAATTCCATTTTTAATTTTTTGAGGAACCTCTATACTGTTTTCCACAGTGGGTGCACCAATTTACATTCCTACCAACAATGCACAATGGTTCCCTTTGGTGCACATCCTCACCAGCACTTGCTATCTCTTGTCTTTTTGGTAGTAGCCATCCTAACAGGTGTGAGGTCTTATCTCATTGTAGTTTTGATTTGCATTTCCCTGTTGATTAGTGATGTTAAGTACCTCTTCGTGTACCTGTTGGTCATTTAAATATCTTCTTTTGGGAAAATATCTTTGGGAAATTTCAGGTTCTTTGCCCATTTTTTAATTGGATTGTTTAGGGATTTTTTGCTATTGAGTTTTATGAATTCCTTATATATTTTGGATATTAACCACATGAGATATGTGGTTTGCAACTATTTTCTCCCATTTTGTAGGCTGTCCTTTCATTTTGTTGAAAAACGTTTTGGTTTGATGTAATTTATTTTTGCTTTTGTTGTTTGTGCTTTGGGTGTCATATCCATAAAATAATTGCCAAGTGTCAAGGAGCTTTTTCTCTATATTTTCTCCAGGAGTTTTAGGGGTTCAGGTCCTACATTTACGTCTTTGGTCCATTTTGAATTCATTTTTTCATGAGTGGTATAAGATAGGGATCCAGTTTCATTCTTCTGTGTTTGAATATCCAGTTTTCCCAACACTATTTGTTGAAGAGACTATCTTCTCTCCATTGAGTATTTTTAGTTCCTTTGCCAAATGTTAGTTGACCATATATGTGTGGGTTTATTTCTGGGCTCTTGATTCTTTTTCATTGGTCTATGTATCTGTTTTTATGACAGTATCATACTATTTTTATTACATTAGCTTTGTAATATAGTTTGGAATTAGGAAGGGTGATGCCTACAGCTTGTTCTTCTTTTTCAGGCTCATGTTGGCTATTTGGGGTCTTTTGTGGTTCCACATGAATTTTAGAGTTGTTTTTTTCTATTTCTGTAAAAAATACCATTGGAATCTTGATAGGATTGCATTGAATCTGTAGATGATTTTGAGTAGCACAGACATTTTAATAAAATTAATTCTTTCAGTCCACACACACAAGATATCTTTCCATTTGTTTGTGCCTTCTTCAATTTTTTTTTAACAAATGTATTATAGTTTTCAACATATAGGTCTTTTACCTCCTTGAGTAAATTTATTCCTCAGAATTTTATTGCTTTTGATGCTATTGTAAATGGGATTTTTTTTTCCCTTTCATTTTCAGATAATTCATTGTTAGGGTATAGAAATATAACTGATATTTGTATGTTGATTATTCTACAACTTTGCTGAATGTATTAGTTCTAACAGCTTTTTGGTTGAGTCTTTAGGATTTTCTATATATAGGATCAGGTCATCTGCAAATAGAGACTATTTTATTTCTTCCTTTCTGATTTGGATGTCTTTTATTTCTGTTTCTTGCCTGATTGCTCTGGCTAGGACTTCCAGTACTATGTTGAATAGGAGTGGTGAGAGTGGGCATCCTTATCTTATTCCTTATCTTAGAGGAAAAGCTTTCAACCTTTCACCATTGAGTATGATATTAGCTGTGGGCCTGCCATATATGCCCTTTATTATATTGAGTTACATTCCTTCTATACCCATTTTTAGCTTTAATGGATGTTGAATTTGTCAAATGTTTTTTATGCATCTGTTGAGATGATCACATAATGTTTATCTGTCCTTCTATTGATGTGATGTATCATACTTATTTATTTGCATATCTTGTACTATCCTTGCATCCCAGAGATGAATCCTATTTGATTATGGTGTGTAATCCTTTTAATGTTCTGTTGAATTCAGTTTGCTAGTATTTTGTTGAGAATTTTTGCATCTATATTCATCAAAGATACTGGTCTGTAGTTTTCTTTTCTTGTGGTGTCCTTATCTGGCTTTGATATCAGGGTAATGCTGGCTTAATAAAATGAATTTGGGAGTGTACCATCCTCTTCAATTTTTTCTGGAGTTTGAGAAGGATCTTTAAATGTTTGGTAGAATTCATCAGTGAAACCATTTCTCCTAGACTTGTTTTTTGGGAGGTTTTGATTGCTGATTCAATGTTCTTACTTGTTATTTGTCAATTTAGATTTTGTTTCTTCATGATTCATTTTTGGTAGGTTATACGTTTCTAGAAATTTATCCATTTCTTTTGGTTATCCAATTTGTTGGTATATTGTTCATAGTAGTCTCTTATGATCCTAAGTGCCCACTGATGGATGAGTAGACAAAGGAAATGTGCATATAATACATTGTATACATTATATTCAATACATACAATGGAATATTTTTCACCCTTAAAAAAGAAGGAAATCCTGCCATTTCCAATAATATGGATGAACCTTGAGGACATTATGCTAAGTGAAGTAAGTTGGAAATAGAAAGACGAATACTGTATGATCTCATTTATATGTAGAATCTAAAAAAACCAAACTTACAGAAGCAAGAACAGATTGGTGGTTGCCAGGGGTAGGAGATTAGGTGGCAGAAATGGATGAAGGTGGTCAAAGGGTACAAACTTCCAATTATAACATGAATATGTTTGGGGGATATAATGTACAGCATGGTAACTATAGTTAACAATATCATATTGTTTATTTGAAGGTTGCTAAGAGAGTACATTTTAAAAGTTCTCTCCACATACACACACACACATACACACACACTCACACATACACAAAGTAACTATGTGAGGGGATGGATGTGTTACATTACTTTGTGGTGGTAACCATTTTGTAGTATATACATATATCAAATCACTATGTGTATGCCTTAAACTTACACAATATTTTTTATCAATTATCTCATTAAAATTGGAAGAAATAAAAAGGCCTTCCTCTTTGCAGCTTAACTGTAAGTTGTTATTTCCTAGGACTGTCCTTATATTTATCTCTGATGGCTAGAGATGTAGCTTGCTGTCTTCAATATAATATATTTTGGGAAATTAGATCATTGACTTGTTTTAGAATTATGTATTTCTTAAGAAAGAATAACAATTATCTTTGGATAGAGTTAGAGATCAAGGACTGCCTTTTAATTTGAGGGAGTTTTTTCTGTGTATTGGTTTTCTTATTGGCTGATCCAGATTGATGATGTAATCATCATAACAGGATGTTAAAATGGGACCCTTTACATCTCAGTTTCGGTTATATAACCAAAAACATAGATGGGAAGGAATTTAATATTCCAAAGTAAGGGGCTAGGTTACATATAATAAAAACAGATTTTGTAACTTTTTTTCTTCTTTTAAGCTGAAGAGACTGAAAGAAGTTATAATTTAAGGAGAGAATTTTCTTTGGTGGAAGTTGTCAGTGAGGAAGGGGAAAGAATTTCTTTATTCCTATTTTAGATCTGATAGAGGTGTTCTGATACCAGTCCCATGGAGCATGGGGGGCTCACACTGGAAAAAGGTGAAGGGCAAGAAGGTGGCTGAATCAAGCTGTACCAACAAAGTGGAAAATTACAGTTAAGAAGTCACTGCACTTCTTTCTGCTGACCAAAGGTGTGTTTCATGGGGGTATAATGCTAGGGAGGCACCTTGGGATTGTCCTAACTCTTGCCCAAGAGGGCCACCTAAAGAGGTGAGTAAGCCTCAGCAGACATAGCCTGAAAGCATATTAATGGCTGCTCAAAGGCTGAGGCAGGAGTCTTAAAACCATCTTCTGGAGAAGATTCATTCATCTGCATTAGAGCAATTGCAGTTCAGGGATTCTCAATTGTATTAGTTTTTTATTGTTGCTGTAACAAATTACCACAGATTTCGAATCTTAAAACAACATAAAGTTATTCTCTTGCAGTTCTACAAGTCAAAAGTCTAAAAGCGAAGTGTGATCAAACTATATTTTTTCTGGAGATTTCCAGAGAATAATCTGTTTCTTTGCCTTTTCTAGCTCCTAGAGGCCCCCAAGTGAAGCTGTGGCTCCTTTTAGAATTTGCAAAACCAAATCTCTCTCTCTGACCCTTTTCTTCCATTGGCATATTGCCTTCTGTGTCTTGGACCCTGATGTCTCCTCCTCTTATAAGAACCCCTGTGAGGATATTGGACTCACATGGATAATCCAGGATTATCTACCTATCTCAAGATTCTTAATTTAATCACATTTTCAAAGTCCCTTTACCATGTATATTAACGTATTCACAGGTTTTGGGGATGAGGATGTGGATATCTTGGGGAGAGGTGCTTTCTTCTGTCTCCCTTACCAGTGAAGGAAGGTAGCCCAAGAACCCACGAATGTACCAGGAGAGGAATAATCAACTTTAAACAGTGCCAGGGTAAGAGAATCTTGGCACCAGCTCAAAAGAGTAAAATTCAAGAGGACATTTTTCTGCCGCTTACTGCCTCTACCCCTACTTCTCTTTCCTTGACCTGAAGGATAAGAAACTTCTGTTGGCAAGCTGGGGAGGAGGAGAGAAATACAGGCTAGGGAAACAGGGAAGAGTGAATCATTTTATCCTACTGTCCTATTGTAAAATTCCCACCTAGAACCATGTTGAATTGAGGAAGAAGGGAAGCTTTTACTTTGAATAAAGTTCAAAGTTGATTTATTATTGTGGAATGGACATTATAGTTGGTGACTCAAAATTACCAGAGGAGAGAGGGGAAGCTTTTACTTTGAATAAAGTTCAAAGTTGATTTATTATTGTGGAATGGACATTATAGTTGGTGATTCAAAATTACCAGAGGAGAGAGGGGAAGCTTTTACTTTGAATAAAGTTCAAAGTTGATTTATTGTTGTGGAATGGACATTATAGTTGGTGACTCAAAATTACCAGAGGATATTATTATTATCATCATCATCATCATCATCATCAAGAGTGACCAGACAAGTTATGCCCAGGACTCATCTAAAGATGATAACAGATTGATCCACAAAGTAGATTTGAATAGGCAGTGCCAGTGGGGATGGAGGTGGGAGAATTAGGCTGTTTCCTTATTGAACTTTGAAGGTTATGCTTCTTCAACATAATGGTTATATAATATAATCCCAACTTGCATTGTTTTATGCACATGAAAAAAACAGACAACTGAAAGATGACAAAGGTTATCATGTAATTGGACAGTTAAGAAGACATTACCATGAACTAGAGTTTGATGTTTTAATTCCTGCACTTTCCAAGGCTAAGAAATGGTTTAAGTGGCAGGAAAGGAGAAAGAAGTGAACTTAGAAACTATAGAGAAATAATTGCTGACAGTGCAAACAGAAATAGAAAAAACTGAAGTGGCAAGATCTGGAACCACTGATAGCCATATAAAGTGACAGTGAAGTATAGAAATTGCCATTGGGGAAAAGAGGAGAAAACTTTTATTAATAAAAACAGAAATATAGTTTGGGGGCATTTAGTGAAAGGGCACACTTAAACACCCTTCTGATATAAGGTCATATAACAAAGGAATGTCAATTAAATAACTCTCTCTTTTGACTGTTCCAGGAAGAACCACTTGTCCCTTCATACCTCAATTACCTCAGAAATTTTCATTGTTCTACAACACAATACTACATTGATGTTCATGATGTCTTCTTGACCTCTTAAAAAAGAAAGGTTATTTTTTTTTAAGTATACCATTTTCTATTGCAGGAACATGAATAACACATTTTAAAAGGATTGCTATTAAAAAATTCATATAAAAGAACTGCAGTAAGTAACCACCAACATGGTGCTTAATGATCCACCTCCCCTGGAATTCTTGCTCTCCCTCATTGAATCAGGATTTGCTCTGGGTGGCCAATAGAATAAAGTGGAAGTCATGATATATGATTTTGGAAGCTAAGTGGCATTACAATTTCTGCCTTGGTCTCTCACTTGCTCTGGGGGAAGTCAGCTAGCTACCATGCCAAGAGAATATTCAAGTAGCCCTGTGGAGAGGCCCATGTAGAGAGGAACTGTGTGTGGTTCCCATCTAATAGACAGCACCAATTTTCCAAGCTGTATCCGAAAGAGCCCCATTGGAAATGGACCCTCTAGTCCCAGTCAAGCACTCTGATAATCACAGCCCCACTCAGTATCTAACTGCAGCCTCGTATAGACCTTGAGACACAACCACTAACTGAGCCACTACGGAATACTCATCCACAGAACTGGGAGAGATTATAAATGGTTGTTGTTGTTCAAAACCACTATATTATGATAGTAATTTGTTACATAGCAATAAATAATAATATATTTACCCTTAAAAAGGAAAGTCCAGAAAGCAACCCAATCAAGTAGCTTTGGAAATACTTGGCCACATAGATAAATTCATCAGCAACTGAATTTGCTCTCTTCTGGTTGAAATTACTATAAACTCCTAGAGCTTTACTTGTGTCCTTCTCCTAACTCTGGCACTAAGTGGCTGCTTGATTTAGAGCACATTTTAAAACTGTTTTGAGCCTTTTTTTTTTCATTTATGAAATGGGTTAATAATATCTACCTAATAGTTTGTTGAGAGGGTTAAATATGCCACAGATTTAAAGCCTTTGGCATGACACAAAAGTTGTCAGAAAATGTTTCTTTGTTTTTGCTTTTTCTAAAGCTTTTAGGTTGATAAAGTCTCGGTTATAAAGACTGCACATTGAGTAAAATAATTTACAGGATTGATTTTTAAAAAATTCTAGAGAATATGTTAACAGGCAGTAGCTTTAGATTTTCTCAATACATCTAAACAATGCTTTTGGGTGAGATCGATTGGTCGTGTCTTCACAGTGCTCTTGGGTGCCAAATTCTATTTATTAAACCAATTGCTATTTGGAGTGCTATGTCAGTTTAGAAGAATTCATATTAATTGCAAAGATTGAGAGAAAATTTTCTCAATGTAGCTTCAAATGTTTGGAGGAGTATTACAAAACAATAGAAAACAGTCACTAATAAAATGATATGTTCTATTTTGAAACACAATAGTTTGATTAAAGGAAAGTGGGGAGGGAGGGAAGGACAGAGCTGAGCTGAAATCTATCCAAACCCATGGCAGATGTGGTCTAAGTATTTAGGGAGCTTTATAATTATAATCTTTAGCCTGCTGTGGAGATTAGATATTCACCTGCAGCTTTTCACTGTTACTAGAGAATCTCTCTAAATTTGTTCTCACCTTTGTTTTGTAGCATACATCACCCCCCCCCAAATATGTACACTTCCAAATAGTTAGCAAACAGTAGGGTCTCTGTTCACTCAGCCTGCACTTCCTCAATCTTTGTATCTGCAAGTGTCCTGGAGTTGTTCTGAGTGTTTTAGCTCCCAGTTAAGCTCCAAAGGATTTAGGCTTGGCCAAACTGAAGTGAGAAAACCTGCCTGCCTAATCCAGGGCTGGCCCTGTTGGGTCCTCCTGAATTTGGAATTAGTTCTATATGCATGCTGCCATGTTTCCTGGCATCATTCAACCTTCCTGAGGTTATCCCCATAACTTTGTTCAACTTTTAGCTTCAACAGACCAAGAATATGAAGACCACCTGCAGCTCATGTAATCTGAACTTGCCTGAAATTAGAGATTTTTAAATTACCAAACCAAAAGAGAATCCAAAGGCTAGACAGAATTTATGCAATGTATTTTATCCCTAATAATTTACATCTGCTACCTCCAGCATGGATTCACTTTTATATTCTAAATAATTACACCTCTGCTCTTTTCATATCACATCTAGAAGTCCTGAGAGTTGATAATGCATATTATATATTTATATATGTTAAATATGTTAAATATATAACACATATTGTATATTTATAATGTATATAAATATTTTATATAAATATTTTTAATGTAAATGTATGTACTCATAGATATTTAAATATTAAGGTTAAAAGAAAATTGCAAACTGGCACTGTCCAATATGGCAGCCACTAGCCATATGTAAATTAAATTACATTAAAAATTTGAGCCCTGAATTGCACTAGTCTTACTTCAGATGCTCAGTAGTGAAATTCATAGAAAGTGCATAATTTTTTCAAATTTCATTGTGTTATGTTAGTCACCATATAGTACATCATTAGTTTTTGATGTAGTGTTCCATGATTTGCGTATAACACCCAGTGCTCCATTCAGTACATGCCCTCCTTAATACCCATCACCAGGCTAACCCATTCCCCCACCCCCCTCCCCTCTAAAACCCTCAATTTGTTTCTTAGAGTCCATAGTCTCTCATGATTCGTCTTCCCCTCCGATTCCTCCCCCTTCATTTTTCCCTTCCTTCTCCTAATGTCCTCCATGCTATTCTTTATGTTCCACAAATAAGTGAAACCATATGATAATTGACTTTCTCTGCTTGACTTATTTCCTTAGCATAATCTCCTCCAGTCCCATCCATGTTGATGCAAAAGTTGGGTATTCATCCTTTCTGATGGCTGAGTAATATTCCATTGTATATATGGACCACATCTTCTTTACCTATTCGTCTGTTGAAGGCCATCTCAGCTCTTTCCACAGTTTGGCTATTGTAGACATTGCTACTATGAACACTGGGTGCATATGGCCTTTCTTTTCACTATATCTGTGTCTTTGGGGTAAATACCCAGTAGTGCAATTGCTGAGTCATAGGGTAGCTCTATTTTTAATTTTTTGAGAAACCTCCACACTGTTTTCCAAAGTGGCTGTACCAACCTGCATTCCCACCAACAGTGTAAGAGGGTTCCCCTTTCTCCACAACCTCTCCAACATTTGTTCTTTCTTGCCTTGTCAATTTTTGCCATTGTAACTGGTGTAAGGTGGTATCTCAATGTGGTTTTGATTTGAATTTCCCTGATGGCTAATGATGATGAACATTTTTTCAAAGTGCATATTTAGAACATTTCTATCATTACAGAAACTTCTGTTTGATGGCTCTATTCTTAAAAAACAAAAAACAAACAAACAAAAAACATGGTTCTATTCTAGGACCCTTGACGCTGCTCTGAAAAAGTACTGACTCTTTAGACTGTAGTCCATGCCTCCTTTAGGAGACAGTCAGATAATGGCAATGATGCTTTTCAACAAAGTATTCTTACAACAAGGGTGGTTTAGACATTAGTTGAATAGAAAAAATACAAAGGGAGGGAGGGAGGGAGAAGGAGGAAGGGAAGAAGGGAGGAAGGAAGGAGGAAACTTCCTATGTGGTAGGGCCTTTCTCACACATAGTACCATATAAAATTTTAATGATAAACACTGGGACTAAATTTGTTTGAATCCAAGTAGAATACTCCCCTCTTCTATATATTCAGCATCCTCCTTTGGGATAACTTAACTAAATGTTCTACTGAATTGGTCTGTTAGGCTGTGACTCTATAACCATAATATCATCTTATTGGGAAAACAAAACAAAACAAAACAAAACAAATGGTCGTTCTCCTTGCTGGGTTATATCTTTGTGACTGTGCCAAGGGCAGTGACCTGGTATTACTACTTGCAGAATGTTAATTAAGATATCCCATGGATACAATACAATTTTTCACACTCCTATGTTCATGTAGACATGACTTAAAAGTTTGTTTCTCTAAATGGACATTTTTCTATAAGAGTGTAACTCTAAAATAATATTACTACTGCATATTAGTCACAGGAGTATGATACGATTTTGTGTAATTCATGATGAATGAACAGCCAAGGGAAATTTTTCCTTCAAGCTTCCCCTGATAAGCATGGTCTGAGCCTCATAGGTGTAGAGCAAACAATTTTTTATGAACTGGACATTATGATAAATTTCCTTTACCTTAGCTTTTATACCTGTGTAATTATTCCACAATCTTAATACACCTGAGGTTAAGGATCTGTTTGCAGAACTTGAGACAAGGTTAGAGGACATAAACTTACAGAGTCAAACAAAATGTGCTGTGTGATGCTTGTAATATGCAAAAGAGAACATAAGAAAAATATTTTTTTAAAAAAACATTGCTTCTTAAAACATAAGGAATGACTTTGTGAGGAGTCTGTTCCTGAGCAATGTTAGGTCTGGGTAAAATTTTGGTGAAGGTGAAGACTGCTTTCTAGTGTATTCTCTTTCATTCGTTTATTTAAAAATATTTTTTCTGAATCCTATATTCTTTAATTAATCTCTCTTTCTCTGTCAAAAGAGGACAACTTTTTCAGGCTATCCATAATAGGTGACCCAGAACTTTTCACTTTTGTGCCCCAGTAATGGTCATTGTCTCAAGCTCTGATCTTCAGATTTTTTCCAGTCACAAAAATGTTTATCCATCTCAGAAAACTAATAATTTCATTTAAAAAATGACCTGTTCCAAATGATGCTTAGTTAACATTTGTGTCTTCAACTCCAGTTAATAATGAGAATGTCAGATGTGGTAGAAAATTGTTGGGATCTTTCTTGCCTTGAATGTGATACTGGGGTGCCTATTCATTATTATTATCTTATTGATATATAATTCACATACCATAAAATTCATCCTTTTAAGGTGTAAGATACGATGATTTTTAGTGTATTCACAAAGGTTTAAAAACATCACCATTATCTAATTCTGGATCATTCAGTCACCCTAAAAATAGCGTTCTCTCTCTATTCTCCCTTCCCATCATGCCTTAACAATTACTAATCTACTTTCTATCTCAATGAGTTTACCAATTCTGGATATTTTATAGAATCATATACTATGTTCTCTATTGTAGCTGGCTTCTTTCACTTAGCAAGCATAATGTTTCCAAGATTTATCTGTGTCATAGCATGTATCTGTACTTTATTCTTTTTTATGACTGAATAGTATTCCACTATGAAGGCATATCACATTTGTTTCTCTGTTCGTTAGTTGGGTTTGTTATTTGTTTTTTCACCCACTTTTTAGCTATTATGGATAATGCTGCAATGAGTATTTATGTACAATTGTTTGGTAAACATAGTTTTTAATTTTGGGGGTATATATGTAAAAGTGAAATTGTTGAATAATATGGTAACTCTGTTTAACTGTTAAAGAACTGCCCAATTGTTTTCCTAAGGTTATGATCATTCCAATGTATTCATATCCTCATCAATACTTCTTACTGTCCTTTTCATCTTTTTAAAAAATTTTAGCCACATAATGAGTGTGAAGTAGTATCTCATTATGGTTTTAATTATATTATGTAATGATGCTGAGCATATTTTCATGTGCTTATTGATCATTTGTATATTTTCTTTGTAGAAATATTGATTGAAATTGTGACCATTATTATTTTTTTTTCTTTTAAAGATTTATTTATTTACTGGAGAGGGAGAGAGAGAGAGGCGTGGGTGGGGGAGGGAGAGAAGGCAAGGGAGAGAAAGTCCTAAGCAGGCTCCATGCTGAGTGTGGAGCCTGATTCAGGGCTTTCCCTCAGCCTCATGACCCTGAGATCACAACCTGAGCCAAAACCAAGAGTCGGTGCTTAACTAACTGTGCCACCCAGGGCCCTTCTTATGACCGTTTTTAAATCCGGTTATTTGTTTTTTCTATGTTTAAGGTCTTTTTTTTTTCTAGAAAGAGAGAAAGTGTGTGTGGGTGCATGTGTGGGTGTGCCTGAGATCATGACCTCAGCCAAAGTCAAGAGTCTGATGCTTAACCAACCTGAGCCACCCAGGCGCCCCTATGTTCTAATAATAGTTCCTTATGTATTTAGCTTCTACCAGATAAATGATTTGCAAATATTTTCTCCCTGCCTGTAAATTGTCTTTTTACTTTCTTGATGGTAAACTTTGAAGCACAAAAGTTTTTAATTTTGATGAAGTTCAACTAATTTTATCTTTTATCTTATCTTTGGGCTTGTGCTTTTGGTGTCTAAGCAACCATTGCTTACCCAAGTTAATGAAAATTTAGGCCTCGGTTTTCTATTAAGATCTTTTGTAATTTTGGCTTTTACATTTAGGTATTTGATTCATTTTGATTTAATTTTTATGTATAGTTTGAGGTTCAACTTTATTCTTTTATATCTGGATATCAAGTTGTTCAGCACCATTTGTAGAAAAGACTTCTCTTTCTCTATTAAAAATTTGCCTTGGCACTCTTGGCAAAAATTAATAAATGTAGGAGTTTATTTTTGAGGTCTCAACTCTATTAATCTGTATTTCTTTCCTTATGTTAGTACCACATTGTTTTGATCACTGTAGTTTTGTAATAAGTATTGAAATTGGGAAGTGTGAGTCCTTTAACTTTCTTTTTCTTTTTAAAGACTGTTCTGGTTATTCTGAATCCCTTGCATTTTCATATGAACTTTAGGATCACTATGTCAATTTTCTTTTTTTTTTAAAGAAAAAGCCAGCTTGGATTTTGATACAGACTACTTTGAATCTGAAGATCAACTGGGGGAATAGTACCATATTAACAATATTAAGCCTTCAATCTATTTACATAGACTACCTTTTTATTTTTTTAGGTGCTCCTTAATTTCATTCAATAATGTTTTGTAGTTTTTACTGTAAAAATCTTGCATCTTTTAATTAAATTTATTCTTAAATATTTTATCCTTTTTATGCTTTTAAAAATAGAATTTTTTCTTAATTTCATTTTTGCACTGTTCATTGCTACTACATTGCAGTGCAGTTGATTTTGTGTATGATCTTGTATCCTGTAATATTGCTAAAATTGTCTTTTAGTTTGAATTAGTTTTTATTAGCGCATGTTCATTAACACTATTTTTTAACACCCCGTATTTTTTTAAAAATTTTATTTATCTATTTGACACACAGAGAGACAGAGAGACAGAGAGAGAGAGAGCACAAGTAGGGGGAGGCAAAGGGAGAGGGAGAAGCAGGCTTCCTGCCCAGTGGGGAGCCCAATGCAGGGCTCAATCCCCGGATCCCGGGATCATGACCTGGGCCAAAGCAGACATTTAACCAACAGAGCCACCCAGGTGCCCCTTTAACACTGTATTTTTGTCCAGAGTATTGATGACCTGTTTTAATAGTCATCAGTAAGATACTTAAAATAACCTCATGACTTGGTTAGGTCTATATTTTCTCTACAATTGCAATGACTAAGTCCCGAGAGGTTAAATTTCTTACTCAAGTTCTCATGTATAATAAGTAGTCGATCCAAATGGTAACACAGATGTGGTTCTCTGTCAGCCACATGTCCTTTCAGTTACCCCTTCACGTGTGTCATGCCTCAACAAGGAAGTTGTGAAAAGGGCATGGGACTGAGATATGTTGGGATAGGGTCAATTTTGCTGGAGTTTCTACATTTCTCTGCTAATCTAGAAGTGACATGACAAAATTTCTCTTCCAGTAGTATAATAATATGACAACGACAGAGTGGTCATAAATTCCTAAACCTCCATCACCTGATGCCATCGAAATTTGAATCTGTTCAATTTCTTTGGACTGAGGTACTGTCTGTCTATTTAAAGCCAGAAACAAATTGATTTACTGCTTGGAGAGAAAGATACAGTTTATAAACATATATGTATATTGTATAAAGATCCTGTTTTCAGCTGTTCTGTAAAATTTATATTGTTTCTTGATTCAATACATGTTTTACCAAAAAAAACCATGGACACTTATTAGAAAGGGTAAACTCAAACTTTGTCTGTGGATTGCTAGACACTCACTTCCCTAGCAGGGTTTTCTCCAGTCAATATATCTATAACATTATCTTTAACAGCAAAACCCATGGTCTTACTGAAACTAGGTAATTCTTACTCTTGCTTCAAAACTACAAATATGATTCTGACTTCAATATTTGCTAATAACTATTCCCTATTTATGGATATTAGATTCATGCTTAACACTAAAATTAGTTCAGCTCGAGGCATAAATGGACTGCATTTGCTCCTTTTGTCTGTCATGCTAATTACTACCAATCTCTATAGACCAGTCAAGCATTCAAACTGCCATTATAATCAGACTAAACATTACATGTGCATGTGTGCACAGGCGTGTGCACACACACACACACACTCTCTCACACGCTCAACCCAAGAATTGCATTTTTGTTGCACAATATTACAACTTTACTAAATGATAATGGATGTAACAAAAACTAAATACATAAAATATTTTTTGTACAAATCTTTAGAATGCTGATTTTTTAAATTTATACTGCCTTATTCTGAACATGTATATGGTTATATTATTTCTAGATGAAATTTGACATTTACTATGACAATAATAAGCCTATTAATGAAGCCCAAGGTGACTGTGTAAGATATGAAGTGTTTCATTTATTCCCATCTTGGCTCCTCCATTTTCTATGTAACCCTGGGCAAATTCTGTTTCATTCTTCATGGCTCAAGTTTTACATATGTAAAATTGAAGCAATAATTGCCATTTATATATTATTTTTTTGTGAAAAGATATCATGAGAATTAATGAGATTATTAGTTGGTAGACCTCCAGGCCATTGTCACTGCAAGGATAAGATTATTGGCCTCTAGAGGAAGAGGGATGGGAGGGTTTAGGAGGGAGAGAAAGCAACCTTGATGAAATGGGAGAGAGATTGGGAATGGAGCCAAGTAATGACATCAGCCTTTAAAAAGCCAGATAAAGGGAATCAGAAAGGCAGAAAGAAGTTCTTCCATTTCCCCTTGTTCTAATACAGACCTATCTTTACTAATTCTGTACCACCCAACCCAGACCAGGTTATACTCTTCTCCACTGTAAACTCCAGTGTCCACTCCCTCCTTCCATCAGTAATCACAGGAGACTGTTAATGTGACTTTCTTATCCAATACACTGTGATACTTAAAGATAGATGCTGTATCTTATTTGTCCTTAGATCCACAGACTAGAGCATAGGATCAGGTACTTACGAGTGCTCAAAAAAAAAAAAGACAATATGGATTTGGATGGTAGGAGATTTTGATACGGTTGAAAGGTGCCATTTTGTTTGGAAAGGAGAAGTGGCTTCCTATTCTGTAATGAATTTGCTGTGAACAACATATTTTGGCACTCTGAAATGGATGTCAGGAAAGGCTTTAATCTAATATTCATTCGTTCATTTCTTTAATTGCCCAATTGCCAAGCCTTGTTTTCTATGATGACAGAAAAGCAGGAAGAACTTCCTATTAAGCTGAAATTGATGTTCAAAGTAAAGGTACTCAGCACTAAATCTGAATTAGTAATCAACTAATTAGATCAGTCCATATGCTTGATGGTGATGTTTTAGTTAACATTTTCTTTAATCAGCTAATGATGCAATCCACTAAGCTTGCCTTTTTCACTTTAAACTTAAGTGTGAAGTCTTCTAATCATCTTTTAGCAAAATATATACCTAAAAATGGAGAGACCTTTTTTAAATTTTTAGATCTAAGCCTAATTTCTATTTTAGTAAAAAAAAAAAAATCAACCTATCCCCTTTATTCATTTTTCTTCTTACCGAGATTACAAACAATTAAACCACTTTGTTTCCTAAGGACCTAAGCTCAAAAGCAAATGCCTGTTCTAAATAATCACAAATGATACTATATGCCAAATCGTCCATTGTCACATGTCTCCCTGCCATCATGGCGCCGGCAACTCATTCCAAAATGGCTGAAGAGACACAGAAGGTCTCAATTTTATAGAGTTTTAAATGGTTTTCCTGCTCATATGGTTTATAGAAGTGAAAGACTGCCAGAGTTGCCTAATTCATGTCTCCAAGCATAAATGGAGACACAGAGAAACAGTGGCCAGGCTACCGCTGGAGTGCCTGCCCTCCAGTCCATGTTGCTTCCCACGACCCCATGCTCCTTGCCTGAATTCAGCATTATGTTTTTCAAATATAAGTCTGTGAAGTAACTTGATTTCTCCATCTTCTCCTTTTGCCTCTCCTGCTCATTACTCTATTTAATTAACATGCAGTAAAGAGGCTTTTAGGCACTACTTCCACTTTTTATAGAGACTCTCAGTTAACTCAAGTGTTAGAGATTTAATACATTTGTAAAACAAAGAAGAAATGAAAACAAAGTGATTTAAAAAACATCTGTCATTGCAAACATACTACCATAAATAATTTCCATAATGTTAAGAACCAGGGTCCATGTTTTATTTAAATGGCAAAAGGCTTCTAATCTACAGAAACATTTAACTATGAAATATGGCACGTATTTAAGAAAACAAACAAGCATGGCTTTGGCAAACAAAAGAACTTACCTTTTTTTTTCCTGAGGAAAAAAAAATCTTACATTGTGTTAGGTATGTAGCTTTAATTTCCCTTTCAAATTACCAGGCCTTTCCTAACCATTTTTTTTTTAAGAGCATCAGTGCACTGCTGGATAGATACTAAGTTTGCAAAAATATATGTACTCATTACGCAAAATTAAGGGCCTTCTATATGAGTGGTTTTGTACAAAAGTTTGTCCTATGTCACTAAATGGAAACTTAGAGTGCTTTTCCATGGCAATAATATTATAAATGGTACTTAATTTTGTAGGCCAGTTCATGAAAGGCTGGCTTTTTAATATTCCAGGACAGAACTTAAAAAAGCAGCAACACATGTCCTGTGGTGGCCACAGTGAGGGCAGGGTCCTCCTTCTTTCTCATCAGTTGCAAAATAGCTACATCACCGCTCCCCAAGGGGTTCCGATGTATTCATAAGACAGAAGTTCATAGTTTGTGGTCAGTTCATGCGAGAAATAAATGATGTGCTAATCTTCTTTATAGTGTTGAACAGTAATAATGAGGTGGGCATACAAATACATATTCACAGACATCCAGTAGAAAATGAAATGCTAAATAAAGCCTGTATTCCCCTCCCCATCAACATAGAAAGAAACCTAAATTCACATGCCATTTCCTGCATAAGAGGAACTGTCACCTACAGATCATTTAAACTTTATTTCAACCCTGTCAAGAAGGTATTATTATGTCCAGTTTGCAAATGAGAAAACTGAGCACAACCGGCCCAGCTATTGGTCTCCAGTCTCTCAGCTTCTATGTAGAAGAACTCGGATTCAAACTCTGCTTGACTCCTATACCCAAGGTTGGTTCTTCTGCCAACCTGAATGGCTGCTATCAAACTCGGTCTGGGGGCTAAAAGGTTCAACGATACATTTTCAAACAAAAGCCAAGCTAAGCACTCTGAAAGCCTCTCTTTGCATAGATTTAAGTGTCCTTAGCAACAAACAAACAAACAATCAAACAAAAAAAAAAAAGGGAAAGAAACCAACTTTAAATGATAATTACATTGATTCCTCAGAGGACATAAACAGAATTTTTAAAACCACATAATTAAAGACATCAATATAACTATCTGGCCTAGGTTTCAGATCTAAGCACCAGAGTGGAGCTAAAACCCATTCATCCATTCTCCAAAGCTGAAGCTGCCAGCCAATAATGTCTCAAAGGAATGGAACAAATATTCAACTTAAGCATAAACACCATAGTTTTCAGATAGTGGTGCTGATGTGGATCCTTAAAAAAAAAAAATACACCCAGAATAATTTATCTTTCCCTTTTTGACAAATGACAGTTATTTTGTAACTTTAATGTTTACTTAACTTATACTAAAAGAAATTTCAAGGGTCTAAAACGAATTTAATACTTGACAATATGCTGCATTTTTGTGCACACCTGTTTTCTATCACTCTGATGCATAGTTTAAATGTTTATAAGTTCAGAGGATAAATGTACATCTGTAAAACTATTGCTTCCTTTAACCCTAAATTATGCTGCGCCTGAAATTATCATTGTACTATATCAATTTCAAGTCCAGAAAAAAATAGACATTTATTTGACTTATTACTTCTTACCTTTTATCAGTATCTGCATTCAGAATTCATTGACTTCCTTATTTTTTTAAGTGTTATGTTCAGTGTTGACAATTATTCTCTAGGCCCTGTTTCTTAATCTTACAGTAAAAAAAAAAAAAAAAGAAAAAAACCCAGCAGGTGAACTTATTGATAAGTAATATCTTACTAACTCCAAGAAAAAAATAAGAGGACATGTTTACTTTTTCCTAAAAAAGATGCTATTTCAAACATTAGAATATTTTATTTATTTATTTATTTATTTTTAATTTTTAATTTTTTTTTTTTAAGATTTTATTTATTTGCGAGAGAGACAGTGAGAGACAGAGAGCATGAGAGGGAGGAGGGTCAGAGCGAGAAGCAGGCTCCCCGCTGAGCAGGGAGCCCGATGCGGGACTCGATCCCGGGACCCCAGGATCATGACCTGAGCCGAAGGCAGTCGCCCAACCAACTGAGCCACCCAGGCGCCCCTCAAACATTAGAATATTTTAAAATGTATTAATAATAAATGGTTTTACATGTACCCAGAAATTTTAGTAATGTGCATACTTGTAGGAACTGAGAAAGAAAAAAAGTAAAAAATATTTAGGAATGAATTGAACTATGAAAAAAACATTTAAAATTATATCTGGAGTTTGTATATTGTTTTATCTCATTCACTGCATACATATACAAACCATGATATATTAAAGTGGTATTGGGACAGTTGTCCCCTGAGCAATAGGCAACAGCCTTTTCTTTTCCTTTTTTTTTCTTTTGGGGGGGGCAATGGGAGGGGAAGAGAGAGAGGGGACATCTTAAGCAGTCTCCATGTCCAGCATGGAGCCCACCCCACAGGACTTATTCTCACGACCCTGAGATCGTGATCTGAACTGAAATCAAGGCTTGGTGCTTAACCGACTGAGCCACCCAGGTGCCCCAGGAAACAACTTTTTAAAAATACTTCATTTTAAATCTATTCTACACATTTTATAAGTTATCATAGATGCAGTGAAAATATCTGTACTTTGGAATCAGACAGTCCTAGATTTGAACTCTGGTTCTACCTTTTAGTGGCTGGGAGATGCTGAGCAGTTTATAGAAATCATTCAAGCATTTGTTTCTCCATCTATAAATAGACAGTAGCATCTATTCTGCACAGTACTAGGAGGATTAAAAGAATTAATGCATATAGAAAACATGCTGGCACATGCTAAGCACCAAGGAAATATTAACTCTCTCACTTTATACTCATGTTCCAACTCTACCCTTTATTTGGTGTTGTGTATACTTGGCATTAAGTCATGTTGTAGTTAACCACACAAACCTCATAAATATGACAATATCATTCTATGATATTTGGGTTGAAAGGGACCATAGGCTTTATTTAGTACAACCCCTATATACAAAGAACTGTAGGAATTACCTAGCCCCACCCCTGTTGGGCTTTGCATTCTTTGAGGTACTAGTGAAATTTCTGAGTCAAGGTGAGACAGGCCAGATAAGAACCTTTCCAAGACACAGATCGATAAGGGCTGCTAAAACATCACTAGATTCCAACCCACTCAATTTCCTACACATGACTATTTGCATAACTGGAAAAAAATGTGAACTCTTGTCCTCCTGAGTTTATTTTCTACTTCTGTGCAACGAATGCTCACAAACTTAGCAGCTTAAAACAATACAAATTTGTTACCTTGCAGTGTCTGTAGGTGACCAGTCTAGACATGGTGTGACTAGGCTCTCTGCTCAGAGTCTCACTGGGCTGAAATCGCAGTGGAAGCTGAGGCTGTCATCTCATCTAGCACCCAGGGTTCTCTTCCAAGATCACTAGTGTTGGCAGAATTTAATTCCTTGCAGTTTAGGATTGAAGTCCCCATGTTCTTGCTAGCTGTCAGCTGAGGACTACTCTCAGCTCTTAGACACTGGCTGCATCTCCTTGCCATGTGGCCCCAGTTAGACAGTTCACAAATGTGAACTTTCTTCCATGTGAGCCTGAACATGTCTATTTGACTCCCTCGTCTATGGCCAGCCAGAGAAAATGCTCTACTTTTAAAGGACTCACCTGGTTAGATCAGACTCTCCTAGCATAATCTCCCTTTGCCATCTGACGGCATGTATTCATGGGAGCAATATCTTAACATGTTAACAGGCCACTCACACTCATGAGGATTATACAGGGCATGTACACCAGGAAACCGGGGGCCCTCATAAGGTCCTGCCTACCATACTCTTCCGAAAAGGGAACGGTAAATTAAAGAGGAAAAGAAAGAAACAAAGGTCTTTGCCAACACTGACATATCTTCGGTGGGTATATATTGAAATGTTGCTTATTTGAAGGTTCACTAAATTATTACCCTACCCTGGATACCCATATTTGTCTTTCAAGTACTTTCAAGTCATTATTATGATATTTTCTCATTTCAGAGTTCTGCTGAGGATAGAACCCACCATTGACTTAATAACAGTTTTTGGCCCTGGGATAATGGAGAGATGCTACTTAAAATATATGTGGCTATATGATGAGTTTCCATTTCATTAAATGTTAATATTATGTAAATAAGAAATAATCAAGTTGTAGGGCCTAGGAGATGTTATGTTGTTATTAGAGATGAAGTCCAAAGAGATAGAGATGTTCAGGGACTTTCTTGAGGCCATAGTCTGACATGATCAGGTTCAGTCTAGGAGGGGTGTGCTTGACTGAAAGCAGCTCAGCCAGCTCATAGATGCACAGAGTTTACTCCATGCAGCCCAGACCTCAGATTTCTGGAACACTGCTCATTTCAGGGTTCACATGCTTACCACGATTTAGCATTTTAATGAGCACTGTCCTAGTTACGCACCAGTAGGGTTGCACTGCAGTGGAATGGCATTATTGGGACTATAGTCAGGGGTGGCCAGGAAATGCCGCACTAGCAAATGGTTAGTTGAGTGAAGGCTTCACTTGGAAATTACTGATTTAGAGTTTTGTTGTTCTTTTTTTTAAATGACACCCCACAATCAGCAAATTCTTGTTCCTTTTATTTTCTTCGGTAAGCCAATGAAACAGGAGATTCCTCTTCTTCACTTCCTACCAGAGAATGAATTCAACAAATGAATGGATGGCAATAATTTGAATGATTAATGTTTGGAAGGAGTGATTTTGAGGTACTGATTCCTTGGAACCAGAGGAGAAAATTTGAGGGGAAACTTTATTATTTCTTTCTCTTAAAATGTGGATCTTTTCTTTTTTTAATTTGACAGACTTTTTTTTAAATTTTTTATTATGTTCAGTTAGCTAACATCATTAGTTTTTGATGTAATGTTCAACGATTCATTAGTTGCGTATAACACCCAGTGCTCTTCACAACATGTGCCCTCCTTAATACCCATCACCTGGCTACTCCAGCCCCCCTAACCTCAACAATCAGACAACAAAAAGAAATAAAAGGCATTCAAATTGGCAAAGAAGAAGTCAAACTCTCTCTCTTTGCAGATGACATGACTTTCCACATGGTGGAAAACCCAAAAGACTCCACCCCCAAATTACTAGAACTCATACAGCAATTCAGCAACGTGGCAGGATACAAAATCAATGCACAGAAATCAGTTACATTTCTATACACTAACAATGTAACTGAAGAAAGCAATTAAGGAATCGATTCCATTTACAATAGCACCAAAACCCATAAGATACCTGGGAATAAACCTAACCAAAGAGGTAAAGGATCTATACTCTAGAAACTGCAGAACACTTATGAAAGAAATTGAGGAAGGCACAAAGAGATGGAAAAACATTCCATGCTCATGGATTGGAAGAGGGGGAAACGTTAATGCTTTGTCAGATCAAGAACCTTGGGCTGGTTATATGCATGCTGCAGTCTTCGTGAGGTGCTTCTGTGCCTGTGGGATAGTAGATGACAATCCTACAGACGTGCACCCTGTACAGGAGTAGCAAAGTATGCTTACACAGGTAGCAATGTGGTCCTTATTAGACCTTTCTATTGGCCAACTTCTTGGGGAAATTTAGGGGAAGGCTTTACCTACACTATTCTGTCATGTTCGGGCAGCTTGAAATTTGAAGACTGATAAGAATTAGGAGAGAGGAAGCAGGAATACATACTTGATAAAAATGGAAGTGCAAGGATGGAGCAATATTTATAGGTTAGTAGGAAAATGGAACAGCTACTTGGTAAGGATTCCTCAACATGGAACGTGAGAGAAAGTAAAGGAATGGAGAGAGGTAACTAGTCTGAACCAAAAACATTGCCTCCTGGAGCTTTTTGATTAATATTATAACTTATGGGCCTTATTAAAATATTTTGGTTAGGTAGCTCTCAAGTCAAGATACTTTTTATTAGATTATCAAAGTTTGTGTAGTAGCCCTATTCTACTATTTGTCACTAGTTTGGTATTTGATGGCCTTGGAATAAATATAAAACTATGTTCTTTCCTCTTATCTGAGAATGAATAGTAGGGCATTTTAGATAGAGATTATATTTTCATGTTAATGTCCTGGGTATAAAAACTTTCAAAAAGGAATCAGCTCCAAAGAATCCCACTTAACTTCTATTTGCCTACAAGAAGCTCTATGTATCAAGATAGAGCTGCACCTAAAATAGATACGGCCATTTTAAAGAAGATATAAAATGCCTTCATGTTCTGAGAATAAAGAGACTTAAAAGGATCTTCATGGTCTCAGCAGAGAGAGTGAGCTGGCCAAATTGAGTTACAGAAAGATAGGTGATACATTCAGGAGCTTTAGATGGATTAAATTCACAACACCCAATAAATTACATCTTCAGGAGAAGAGAGAGGGTCAATGAGCTCTCTAAGAACATTCCAAGCACACATTTTCATACTCATATTCTCACCATAGATACATCTAAAGTTGAAACTTAAGTTTTGCTCCACCATTTTTTGATAATTCATGTCTATGAAATGCAGAAAACAGCCCCTGGGGTCACCTTTTTATATTGAGTGTCTACCGATCACTCTTTTCCTCTGACGGACTTTAGCATTTTCAATTTATGTTGTTAATTTTTCATTTACTGATTAGTTACTATGCATTTGGGGGGGGATCATATTAGATTGCCCAAATGTTAATTCTAACATTCTTGAACTTAAGAATTTGGTATATCATAGCACCCAATCTACTACACAGAGTGGATATAAAACCAAAATATAGTGAACAGGCTGAGCTGCAGTTGTAAAGCTATCCAAAACTTGGATAAGTATATCCAGTCTTTCCTCTTAAAATGTGGAGTCCTATCTACTTCACTCAGTGAAAACTCCTAGACTCCTCTCTATAGCCATTTTTTTTTTTAAGATTTTATTTATTTGACAGAGAGCGAGAACAAGTAGGCAGAGAAGCAGGCAGAGGGAGAGGGAGAAGCAGGCTCCCCGCGGAGCAGGGACCCCGATGCGGGGCTCGATCCCAGGACTCCGGGATCATTACCTGAGCCGAAGGCAGCCGCTTAACCGACTGAGCCACCCAGGCGCCCCTGTATAGCCATGTTTGACCAACTTCTTGGACCAGGCTTCCTGGCCAAAGTAAAACACTTAGAACTGATCTAGTCATATTTTTTACTACCTAAAACTTAAATTTTAAAAATCTGATTATCTTGGGGCGCCTGGGTGGCTCAGGCGTTAAGCATCTGCCTTCGGCTCAGGTCATGATCCCAGGGTGCTGGGATCGAGCCCCACATCGGGTTCCCTGCTCCGCGGGCAGCCTGCTTCTCCCTCTCCCACTCCCCCTGCTTGTGTTCCCTCTCTCGCTGTGTCTCTCTCTGTCAAATAAATAAATAAAATCTTTAAAAATAAATAAATAAAAATCTGATTATCTTTTACAGTTTCAAGAATGGCAGGAGAAGCTACTGAATGTCAGAACATTATCCTTCCGAACATTAAAAAAACAATTTTTTTCACTTCCTCTTTCCCTATAACATTTATCTGAACACAGTTCTATATTATGAATCAGTTCCCTGAATAATGCTGATCTACTATTCAATTAAAACTTACAACTCTACTTCCTCATGAAGAGCTCAAAACCTGCAAAGCTCACATCAGAAACCAGCATCCTTCTCAGTGTTGACAATAATAGTCATATAAAACATCTTTCAGATACTCTCATTTCTTTCCTGCATGTAATATAAAGCCTATCATCAACTCAGCCTCTAAGTAAACATAGCAATATGTGGTCTCAACATGGGAGCCATTCGTCACTTTGAAGACAGTGTCAATTATTGCTTAAATATTCAAAACTGGCTCTACATCCCAACAGTCAGCAACAGCACATTTACTCAGCAATGATACTTTTATGTAATGTAAAGGTTAAAAAAAAAAACCCTGCTGTTCTCATCTATTCATATGTATTAGATCTCTTTCAAAACTCACATTCATATCCAAAAGATATGAAGAACTTACACAATTTAATATAAAAAAAAACCACATTACCAATTAAAAAAATGGGCAGAGGACCTGAATAGAGATTTTTTCAAAGAAGGCATACAGATGGCCAACAGCCGCATGAAAAGATGCTCAAGATCACTAAGCATCAGGGAACTACAAATTAAAACCACAATGAGATATCACCTTGCACCTGTCAGAATAACTAGTATCAAAAAGGCAAAATATAACAAGTGTTGGTGAGGAATGTGGAGAAAAAGGAACCCTGGGACACTGTAGTTGGCAATATAAATTGGTGCATCCACTATGGAAACAGTATGGAAGTTCCTCAAAAAATTACAAAAAGAACTGCCATATGATCCAGCAATTCCACTTCTGGGTATTTATCCAAAAAAAGTGAAAACACTAATCCGAAGAGATACATGCACACCTATGTTCATCACAGCATTATTTATAACAGCCAAGATACGGAAGCAATCTCAACCTATGTGTCCATTCATAGATGAATGGATAAAGAAGATGTGGTACACACACACACACAACACACAACACACAACACATACACACACAGAAACACAGTGTAGAATATTATGCAGCCATAAAGAAGAATGAACTCTTGCCATTTGAAACAACGTGGATGGACCTAGAGAGTATTAAACTAAGTGAAATAAGTCAAAGAAAGATACATACCATACGATTTCACTTATATGTGCAATCCAAAAAACAAAACAAATGAACAAAGAAAACCAAACAAAAACAGACTTATAGATACAGGAAGCAAACAGTTGGTTTCCAGGGAGAGAGGGGTTGGGAGGCAGGCCTAATAAGTGAAGGGGATAGAAAAAAAACTTCACATTTTCATGCTCACTTGAGCACACCCAACTAAGTCTGAATTATATTGTTACTTTATAATAGTGTTAGGTGTATTAGGACACTATTATCTCTGAATACATAATGAGCATTATGTACAAAAGAGGTAGTGTTCTAACCTGTATTATTTTTTTAATTTTTAATTTTTCTATTTTTTAAAAGATTTTATTTATTTGAGAGAAAGAGAGAGAGAGCACAAGCAGGGGGAGGAGCAGAGGCAGAGGGAGAAGCAGGCTCCCCACTGAGCAGGGAGCCCGATGGGCGCTCCATCCCAGGACCCTGAGATCATGACCTGAGCGGAAGGTAGATGCTTAACCGACTGAGCCACCCAGGCGCCCCTTGTTTTTTTTTTAAGGCGCCCTAGATTAAGAGCCACTCCGAGCTTAGCTGAAATGTGGCAAGCTGTCTCTAATTGCAGAAACCTACTTGGCATTATTATTGCTACTTGTGATCTGCCTTTTGCACATGTTCAGCCAAATTACTTCACTTCCTTACTGGCTTTCAGTGATGCTTTGTCCTGAGCTGTGTTTTTTCCCCAAGACAGTGATTATTGTTTACCACTGCACCACCTACTTATCTCTCAGACACATGTGCCCAAATCCCAATTTTGTTATACATCCTGACACTTAACGACTAAAGATAATGGAGCAAAGATGAGCTTGTGCTTTGGCTTGTTGGACTAATCCAGAATAGCCCAGGAATACTCTCTTGCCTGGAATATATTAGCCCAGTCAGAAATGGTGGAGTTCAGCTTGAGAGTTCTTTCTTACTGATAGTCATGAGACCTAACATTTAATGTCCTGTACTGGGTAGGGGGGCACTCCAGGGTGGGCAGGCCATAGTATCTCCTAACCTCCATTCAACCCACACTCCCTTGCTTATTGCACACTCCTTACCAAATGTTATTTCAAGGCCAATATTTTAGAAGTAAGATGTAATCTCTGAGCCAGCCCCATGGAGAATACATCTAGTTTTTCACTGTGCTTTTCACAACAGCTCTGAAGCTATGGAAGTGTTCCCCAGCCCTGCAGTTGCCCTCAGCTCCTGCATTAGTCCCATTGGTTTGCCAGAGATCCTCTGTACTGGCCCCATCTTGTGGGGGACCTGCATGCCTCAGATCCAAGTCATATTTTCTTCTTCTTCTTCTTCTTCTTCTTCTTTTTTTTTTTAAGATTTTATTTATTTGAGAGAGAGTGAAAGAGAGAGAGCACAAGCAGGGGGAGTGGCAGGCAGAGGGAGAAGCAGGCTTCCCGGAACTAAGCAGAGAGCCTGATGCGGGGCTCAATCCCAGGACCCTGTAATCATAACCTGAGCCAAAGGCAGATGCTTAACCAACTGAGCCACCCAGGTCCCCCCCCCCCTTTTTTTTATTTTTACTTTTTTATTTGAGAGAGAGAGAGCACACAAGCAATGGGGAGGGGCAGAGGCAGAGGGAGAAACGGACTGCCGCTGAACAGGGAGTTCCTTGCGGAACTCGATCCCAGGACCCTGGGATCCTGACCTGAACCAAAGGCAGAGACTTAAGTGACTGAGCCATCCAGGTGCCCCCCCAAGCCACATTTTCAACATTGTTCCCTTGTCTTTTGAATTATTTTCTTATACTCTTTCCTTATAGAGTAACCCATCATCACTCCATGCCTGTAACTTGAACATGGTTTTCTATATATTTATTTTTAAGGTGGACTGACTGGAATTAGCAAGAGGAAGAAGCACATAGCTTATATATGAACAAATTACTTTTGTAATAAAATCATCCAAAGCATATATAAATTACTGAACAAATTTCCAGGATCTCAAGGCCTCTATGATGAAATTCACTGTGATCATTATTTGGGCATTGCAATGAATAGAGAGGACATTTGGTAAAACTATAAAATGAAAGAATCTGTTATTTGTAATTTTAAGTTTTCCTTTTCCACAATAGCAGAGCTTTGGTTTTGACTTTTGCTACACAATTTGACCTTTGCTCTGATCTATCTTTTTATAAGATTATGCCCAAACACTGAAACCTAAAATTTCTCGAACAAGAGAACTTGCAACAGCAAACAATATTTATATGAGCAGCCAAACTTTCTGCTGCAAACAAATGAATAAAGAGACATCAAGAGTGTTGACATTCTGGTTAAGCGTCTGCCTTCAGCTCAGGTCATGATCCCAGAGCCCTGGGATCGATCCCCGCATCGGGCTCACTGCTCAGCAGAGAGCCTGCTTCTTCCTCTCCCTCTGCCTCCCAACTCTGACTATCTGTGCTCTCTCTCTATCTCTCTGTCAAATAAATAAATAAAATCTTTAAAAAAAAAAAGTGCTGACATTCAGCATTCATGATAAAGTTTTAATAAATTTCAAATTATTGGGCGCCTGGGTGGCTCAGTCGTTAAGTGTCTGCCTTTGGCTCAGGTCATGATCCCAGGGTCCTGGGATCGAGTCCCACATCGGGCTCCCTGCTCAGCAGGAAGCCTGCTTCTCCCTCTCCCTCTCCCACTCCCCCTGCTTGTGTTCCTGCTCTCGCTATCTCTCTCTCTGTCAAATAAATAAAATCTTTTAAAAAAATAAATAAATAAATAAATTTCAAATTATTGAATAAATGATCCTAGGTGGTAAGGGCTGCGATTTTAGCTCAACAGAATATCTCTAACAGCTACCCTTCTCTGCAATAACTGAAACTGTACAAATATTGATTGATCACCTGTATAGAAAATATTCTGGAATATTTTTAGGAATCAAAGGGTGAAATTTGGGCTGAGGTTTTGGTAACTCAGTCTAGATGAGTGCATAATAGGCCCAAAGCATCCTCTTTATATTTATAATGAGTGAAGCAGGAGGCAAAGAAATTTTGCATATAGTTTTTCCTAACTTGATTAACTTTCAGTACTGAGGATATTTGACCAATAGGCTAAATTCTGTCAAGGCTGTTTTAAACTGACCAAGAGAACATGGCCCCAAAGTGTTAGTGAGTCTGCAATTATTCTTGAAGGCCTAGTACCAGAATTGAATATATCTAGGACTCAATTTATCAAACTTGAGTCCTTTATGTACTATTATCCTTCTTTGTCAAAAATTTCCCCCTCTGTATCACTTTTGTTTGTATTTACTTGATATTTTTAAATTAATTCACATTTTTATTTGAATTTGTTTTGTAAGGAAACTTTGTCATTTTCATGAATGGAAAACCAGTAACCCTATGCCATAATGAGAAGGTGACTATAAACCAAACTTAATGGAAACAGAACAATGTTACTAAATTTTTGCTGGATAATGATGCTTAACAAAGTCTCTTAGCCTGGAGTGCATCTCTGTTTGTTACAAGGGAGAAAGCAAGTTTTAAAGAGCTGTTTAAGACATACTGGCACTAAACTGAGACTTTCCTTCTTGGAGTAATCAAGATTAAATGATAACTGGAAAATACTTGTCTAACATGTAATTTGATACTAGGCAAAATTATCTCCACTGGTAAGAGTGCCACACTGTAAGATAATGAGAAACACTCACTTTGGCTGCTGTGTCACATAGGATTGTGTTCAGTTGCATGTAACAATAATTCAACTATAGTGGCTTAATCATATAGGTGGTTTATTTGTTCTCCCATCCATCAAAATCTGGAGGTAGAGTGTAGGGATGGGACAGGTGCCTGAGAAAGTCATCATGACCCAGCTTCCTTCCAGCTGTCTGCTCTGCCTCCTTAGCCTTGCAACTGTCCTCCACAGAGAAAGACAAGTAAAAGGCAAAAGACAAAGAGCAGCCATCCAAGTCTTTCTTTTTAACATGAAGAAATATGCAACTTCTTCTTCCAGTAGATTTCCATCTCATTGGTCAGAATACAAGGGCTTTCGCAGTTAAGCTTTTTCCTGCACATTTGCTCTCTGAACAAAATTGTGGCCCTACTAATAAAGATAAAGGGACAAAGCAGTATCTGGCAATGACCACACCAGACTTCTCTCCTTGGACTCGCAGATTACTATCTTTGATATACTTTACTATTTAGAGAAATTTGTACCAGTTACTATTCAAGGTCACAGGACAATACCCTACACTCCCATTGCTGGGTGCCATCACACAAGGATGGATCTATCTAGAGGCAATGTAAGCTACCAAGAAACCTGAGTTTAATATGTCCTGGATATCTTATACCCTAGTTTATCGCTACCACAATTAGGTCAGTAGTTGTTCTCTGCATAGCCCTGTTTGCTTACTTTTCTGACTCTCTCCCATATCTGCATTATCATTATAAGCACACATAACAATTCTATCTAAAATGTATCAGTAATATCAGCAAAAGTGAAATATGTTTTGTTAATCTTATTAAATGTACATCTTAGTAAATGTCTCAGTTCTTTATAGTGTTGGTTTGTTTATTCAGACATAGCCACCAGACACATATACATATATACATATAAATACATGTATATATTATGATATATGTATATATATGTATATATTATGATATACATATATATTTGATACACATATATAGGGACAGCTACATATTTTCCTTAATTATACACACACACGCACACATATATATATATATTTCCCCCCCTGATGTTTTGTGGCCATTCATCTTAACTGCATTCTAGGATCATCTGCTTACATGAGTGATTTATCTCACTCAAATGCACAGAACAATATCCCCTCCAAAGCAGTTTGAGTAACTTAGAAAAAAAGAAAATACAATTGAGAGAAATTGTGGTTCCCATGAGTCTAAGGATTTAGAAACCTCTCTTATGTTTTCCATTTTTCTGCAAAATCTAAGGCTTAATGTGAATAATCATTGTAGTTACATTTTATCCAGAGAGATTACATATCTGTCAAGATACAAACTCCCCAAGTCTACTGTAGTAGAATGAAATGCAGCAGAAAAACAGTTTATTTGATAAATCAAGACGTCCCATTTTTGTCTAAACATCTATGAACATCTATGTAGAAGTGAGCTTTAAAAATTGCAGTTTTCCTAACGCATGCCTTAGATCTTTACTTTGTTAGTTTATGTCTGACTTAATGTTAATAATAGTTGATATTTTTATTATGCTTGAGAGATTCAAAAGTATTTAACCTTACATAACCTTACTTGATTTAATTTTTATAAAGTAGGTGGAAAATATATTATCATCTACATTTTATAGATAAAATTGGAAGTGTTTAAATGTCAGATGTAGGAACCTGTGTTTGGTTCTTTGGTTCAACGATTTGCCAGGCCATTGGGAAACATTTCCTTTTCCTTAATAAAAGGCAGTCTGAATGGTTTTATACACACACACAGAGAGAGAGAGAGAGAGAGAATGAGCATAAGGTCCCAGGACTAGATATTTCACTGTTACAATATTCCTGTACAGTGGATAAATCTGCCATGTTCCAGCATGAAGACAAGCACCTCTCTTTGCTAACTTGGGAGATAAGTTTTAAAAGAATGAAATCCAGTAGGAGGAGGAACAAAAATTGTTTTTTTTTTCCTTCATGGTTTATAACTTTGGGCATCTGATTTAAGCAGATTTTTTTTTCCAATCCTGAAATCTTAAAGATATGCTAACATATTTTTTTGAGAATTTTCCAATTTTTTTGGAAATTATTCTTTCATTTATGTTCTTTAAATTACTTGGTTATTTATTTCTATAAATGATGTAAGGTAGGGATCATTTTTCCTCCATACATATAAGCAATTGTCTTGGACTATTTATTGAAGTGTCAATCTTCTCTTCACTAATTTGTGATGCTGCCTCTGTCATATACATGTGGATCTGCCTCTGGATCAGCAAGGAGATGAATGTGGCTGGAGCAATTAACATGGCATTGGTCCAGATATAAAAGTTTACATCAATGCTACACTTTATGAATTTTCAGACTTAATAATAAGTCTTGATATTTGGTAAGGTACCCCAGTGTTTAGAGGTTGGAGGTATCAGAGGAAATGAGAAGTATGTAGTTTGGTTGAATTACGGGGTAAAAGAAGAATGATGATCTGGAAATGAGTTGAAGAAAATAAGCTCACCTGAAGTATTACAATAATGTACTAGTCTTTATGCTTTTGTTCTTGTCCCCTTCACAATCTGTTGTCTTCTCATCAGCCAAAGTAAAACCATGAAAATTAAGCCAGATTGTATAACTCCTTTCATCACATTCTCCACTGACTTCCCAACTCATTTGAAATAAATCCAATATCCTTAACATGACCTATACAGTCTAAATAACCTCAGGCAACACTAATTTTGACCTCATCACCTACCACTCTTCACTTTTGACAATCTGCTTCAACCATGCTGGCTTCCTTTCATTTCCTCAAACATGATAGCCATAGTTCTGCGGCCTGGCCTTTGCAAATGCTCTGCATGGAAACCTTCTCTGCCAGATGGATGTTGTCATCTCTTATTTTATCTCTGCTAGAAGAGCACCTCACTAGAAGAGTCTTCAGACTATACAGCACTTTCCCCACCATTAGTCTTTAATCCTTTATTGTGCTTTATTTTTTTCGTGGTACTTAATACCCCTAGAAATATTACACATTTATTTTTTTGCTGTCTGATCTTCCTCTCCCCCCAACCTTTGTATGCCCCAATTTAGGAAGGCCTCTGTCTCTTTGTTCACTGCTATAGCCCAGAAATTTAGAACACCACCTTCTTCAGTGCAAGCACAACATCACTCAACATCATTTGAATAGAGAGAGAGGGAGAAAATGCTATTTACCTTCAAAAGACAGTTCAGAACTCATGGAGAAAGTCTAGCAAAATTCATCAACTTTGGGGTCAGATAGAACAGGAATTTGAAATGATACTCAAAGACTTATTAAATGTGTCCTGAGTTATTTTATGCCTTGATCTATAAGATAATACCAACCTCATAAGATTGACTTGATAATTAAATGCCATACTTTATGTGAGGTAAGTGTTGCATGAATATTAGTTTGGCTTCCTTAATTTGCATTACTTTTTTCTTTAAGGGTCGATTTAGAATTAAAAGTAAAAGCTAGGGGCACCTGAGTGGCCCAGTCGGTTGAGTGTGGGACTCTTGGTTTCAGTTCAGGTCATGATCTCAGGGTCGTGGGATGGAGCCCTGCCTCGGGCTCCCCCCTCAGCACAAAGTCTGCTTGGGACTCTCTCTCCCTCTTTCTATGCCCCTCCCCTACCAATTGCTCACTCTCTCACTCTAGAATGAATAAATAAATCTTTAAAAAAAAGTGGGGGGGGGCGCCTGGTGGCTCAGTCATTAAGCGTCTGCCTTCGGCTCAGGTCATGGTCCCAGGGTCCTGGGGTTGAGCCCAGCATCGGGCTTCCTACTCAGCGGGGAGCCTGCTTCTCCCTCTCCCACTGCCTGCTGCTCCATCTGCCTGTGTTTTTTCTCTCTCTCTAATAAATAAATAAAATCTTAAAAAAAAAGAGCAGATTCCCATTCAAGATTTTGCCCAACATCTCCACCCACCCCTTTTCACTGTGCTAAGTTTCTTCAAGACAGTAACAAGAAGGTACTAATAAGGTATTTAGCATCTCTGCTCTAATAGCTGGAATCAATTGAACCAGACAATGGTTATTAAAACCAATGACGAAGGTCTAGTAAGTGAGAGAACAGTGACTCAGTTTTTAAAAGGACAGCACTCAAAAATGCAACTGTAAGAATTTTTGTCTCTTTAAACCCTTGTACTCTATACTATTTCCTAAAAAGAAAATGAAACATATATTTTTTTGTCTAAAAACAAACATTTTTCCATTTATAAAAGCAAACTAGGAATAATAATAAATGAGGCAACCTGTTTTTCTCAGTTGCTGGTGCAGAAAGCAGTTCTAAGATATAAAAGAACATTCAATGGAGTTTTGGGGGGTGGGGGTCACAGGAGAAAGTCTATATGTTCTTTCCCAAGAGACCTCATGGAAGTCAGTAAATTTGTCATAATCTGGCCTTCTTTGTAGACTTCCTAGATTTGTTCCTACTCCTAGAATAGATCCTTCTTCTGGGAAGCTGCTCATTTTAACCAACCACTTTCATCACCAACACTCACGTACATTATATCCTTAGACATACTGCTACATCTGCTCTGGTTATATGCTGGTCTTGCCGGCCAGGAGTGATGACGATGACCATGATGATGACGATGATAATGACGATGATGATGATGATGAGAACAATAAACAAGGAGAAAAGACAGTTAAGCACTTACTTTCTACCAGGCACTCCTGAAAGCACTTTGCATGGATTAATAATGTAACCTCAAAACAACAACATGATATAGGTGCTATTATTTTCATCTTCATTTTAGAGATGAGGAAACAGAGGCACCAGTAGATTAAGTAAGTTGCCCAAGGGCACACAACCGGAAGGGGTGGGGCTGGAACGCACACCGGGCAGCCTAGAACCAGTGCCTGTGCTCTCAGCCACAAAGCTGCTCTGTTGCACGAAGATGGCAGTACATATTTGATGGGGTCTGATCTGATCTCTGTTCATCTTGCTGTTTCAGTGCTCAGAGGGCAATCTCATGAAGAGGGTAGACAGAGGCACACCTTCTCATAGCTGCCGAATACTGACAATGTAATGACCACATTTTCAGAGACATATAGTTGGGGCATGCGATGTATTAATGGATGTTTGTGTCAACTTCAGGTTTAAAAGACTGTTTAGAATTCTGCATGATATGGTATAGAAGCATGAAATGTGGGGATATTTTGGACATTTGGTTGATTTGTGGAACAAGGCATGAGAGTGATTGAGATTAGAAAGTCTCTCTTTTTATGTATGGAGAGAGACAGAGACAGAGAGACAAAGTTCATACCCAAAGTAAATCTATCTGCCATCCCTGAGCTGACCTAAAAATCTGGCAACTCATCCTAGTTAAAGGTAAAATACCATAAGAGAATTAAGGAGATTTTTTAGTGTACACCCTAAAATCGCAGCCTTTTTGTGTGATAGAGAGAACTTTGTTTACATGGTCCCGCAGTAATAGCAATATAAAAACTTTGCACCATATTTTTTAGTGAAGTTTCATTTTAGTATTTCTTATACTTTGTTTTTCCCTTAGGGAAGGAAAAAAAGAGAAAGAAAATGAAGGGGCACCTTTTATTCCTATAGTATCCTAACACAATTTCCCTATTAAGTTATGTGGAATTGAAATTATATTTGCCCAAAGAAAATTGAAGAAAATGCAAAACTCATTACAAAGAATGTGAATATTAAAAACTGAAATAATGATACTAACCTGGAACTGCAGAAACCATGAACCTCATAATCATTAATTTCCTGTGTTTCAGATGGTATGTGTTATTGCCTTTCTGAGGCAGAGCCTCATGAGACACAACAATGGAGCTGACTGATGAGTCTTTCTGAATGGTTTACATGTAAACCTCTTCAGTTTGTGGCTATCATTGCTCTTTATGCCCATTTTTCTCTCCCTTTTGGCTTTAGGTTTTTGTTTTTTACCCTAACACCCATTGTATCAAATATATTCTTAATTGCTGCCTGCCATATTGCTTTTTTTGTGGTTGATTTCAAGTATTTCCATCAATGGACATGTTTGTTTGTTTGTTGGAAAAGTGTCTGATGTCTGTAATTATGGAGAAGGTTAGAACATCTTCTTTAAATAAAACTATTTCAGTTACACAGTCTTTCAACTTCCTAATCTCACCCATAAATAAAAAATGTATCAATGTAAAATGTATCGCACTGGGTTTAGGAATGTACTCACTTTCTTTATCAAATGTGAACCCCCAAATTATGTACGTCTAAGTAAAACTCCTCAGATCCATCATAGTGCCGAAGTTTCCAAGTTATAATTAAAGGTTAATGTAATCGTCTTTTATCAAAGCTAATTTTAGGGGCACCTGGGTGGCTCAGTCATTAAGCGTCTGCCTTCCGCTCAGGTCATGATCCCAGGGTCCTGGGATCAAGCCCCGCATGGGGGTCCCTGCTCCATGGGAAGCCTGCTTCTCCCTCTCCCACTCCCCCCGCTGTGTTCCTGCTATCGCTCTCTCTCTCTCTGTCAAATAAATAAATAAGATCTTAAAAAAAAAAAAGCTAATTTTAAGTGATGACTTAATATTACAAATTTTCAAATTGTTGGGGGCTTTATTTTCAAAGCCACAACTTATCATATAGTTTCAGTTTCCATTTTTGAATACATAAATATAAAGAATTAAGACAAAAGTTGTCTCTCCTTTTAAGCTTTTTGACCAAGGTCCCCTAAGATATAGTTGTACAATTCCTTAATAGGAATATTCCAAGTCATAGAATATTGAAAAGTGCTCTCCATGATGTTGGATATTTCTAGGAGTATCTGTTTTCATTGTACGTCTATCTGCAATTCTTCTACTCCTAATATTATCTTTCTTATACTCTGCCCACTTAGAAACAATAGAAACATTTTTATTGTTTCCTTCAAGAAACAAAAGCTTTTCTTGAATTTAGTAATATTTATTTATTTATTTATTTATTTATTTATTTATTTATTTATTTTTAAAGATTTTATTTATTTATTTGACAGAGAGCGAGAGCATGAGAGAGAGAGCACAAGCAGGGGGAGTGGCAGGGAGAGGGAGAAGTAGGCTCCCCACTGAGCAAGGAGCCTGACTCGGTCCTGGGATCAAGACCTGAGCTGAGGGCACCTGGGTGGCTCAGTTGGTTGGGCGGCTGCCTTCGGCTCAGGTCGTGATCCTGGAGTCCCGAGATCGAGTCCCGCATTGGGCTCCCTGCTTGGCGGGGAGCCTGCTTCTCACTCTGACCCTCCTCCCTCTCATGCTCTCTCTATCTCATTCTCTCTCTCAATAAATAAAAAAAAAATAAAAAAAAAAGACCTGAGCCGAAGGCAGACACTTAACTGATTGAGCCACCCAGGTGCCCCTAATTTAGTAACTTTATTCAAAATTTTAGAAGTCATGGAGATGGTTCCAATCATGTTGGCAAAACCTTTTGTAATCTTATTGTCTTACCCTTCCACTCCAGGTGGCTTCAAGAGCTCCAGATTTTTTTTCTGTTATGAGGAGAAACTTAGCTTTGCACATTTCTTATTCCCTAACATGAATGCCGCAACCTGTCAACATGTTCTATAGAACAGAAGTCCTTCCATTATTAAAGTTTCACTTTTTTCAAAAGGAATTGTAGTTACAGATCCTAATTATTTTTTCTTCCTGTGATTCATAATGCTTACTTTTATTATAGATTTAGAATTATGTGATCAAACCAATTTGCCTTTTGTCGATGCTTTTCAGAAAGCTCAAAGCTAAATAAGTAAATTTCTTAATCCATGCCTGTATTTTCATCTTCATCCTGCTTTATTACAGATGCCTATGGTTTTAGTCTCATATAAATTGCTCTAATTTTTTATTATTTTTAAAGATTTTATTTATTTATTTTAGAGATAGAGCATGAGTGGGGGTGGGGAGGGACAGAAGATGGGACAAGCAGACTCCACACTGAGCACAGAGCCAGACATGGGGCTCGATCCCATGACCCCGAGATCACAACCTGAGCCAAAATCAAGAATCTGACTGAGCCACCCAGACTCCCCTAAATTGCTTTATTTTTTATTTTTAAGTGGCTCAAATACTTTTTTAAAAAGTAATGGGTTATTAATAATGTTCTCATGTTTTTGTATATATATACATATACATACTCAATGTTTTCATGTATAAGTATATGTGTATGTATATGTATATGTGTGTGTATATGTTGCTATATATATATATATAGAGAGAGAGAGAGAGGAACTTTTTTTCCAAACTCTCTCATATAGGTTAAAATGCTATTTCAGGCTACCTCCTCACTGTGAATCCTCTTGTGCTATTTCAGTTTTCATTTTGGGGGTAGTTTGTAAAAAGTATTTAGGAGCTCAATGTGACACCTGGTGGATAGGTTAACTCAGATTCATAAAACAACTGGGATTAACATATATGGGATTTTCCATTTGAACTGGAGCTTTCAAGGCCCATTACACCTCTTATTTGGATAAAATGCTCATGGCCAAGATCAGATTAAGAAAGTGGCCTTCTGGAGAGACACCAGCAAGATAGTAGAATAGGAGTTTTCTACCCTCTTCCCCACAAAAAACAAACAAACAAAAATTTGATTTTGAGAATCACCCACACATAAGAATTCTTTTGTGGGAGTGAAAGAATCCATCAGAAAAGTTCTAGTATACCACTGGAGCAAAAAAATCTGAGATTGGACATTAAGTAGAGTAAGAGGAACAGTTTCGCTTTATTACCATCACCCCTACCCCAAAGTGGCACAGCTCAGTGCCAAGAGAGATGCCTTGATCCATGATTCCTCCTATAGGGGAAAGTGAGAGTGTGTGAGTGCCTGGCTTCCCAGTGTGTGGGGTGCTGCCAAAGAGGCCTAATTCTTTCTCACTTGATTCAGAATACTGAGGTGATCCACATGACTGAAGGACATGGAAAGGCTGGGAGTACAGCAGGCAAGGCTGAGAATTCATCAGACACATTGGCTATACTAACTCTTTCATGCTGTCCATGAGGAAGCCTGCCCATGAGCTGCTGGGATACCTCACTTACAGACTGCCCCCTATCAAATGGCCCACAGGCATTTTCCAATGTTCTGCATGCCTCACCCCACTCCTCCCCCCCATCTCATGGTTGGCTCTCTGTGCGGGCCTCAGAGGGCAATGAATATGAACCTTTGCAGACAGCTAGTGAGTGTGCCCAGAAGGCTGGCCCAACTCAATAGGATTGGGAGAAAGCACACAAACTTCAGCACTCAGCACCACCCTAGATAAAGCAAACGGACGCTGTCAGCATCTACCCTGGGGCTTTTCAAGATCAAGAGAAGAAATACAATCTTAAGAGTCACCCCTATCCCCACCCAGGAAGGAACAAGAAGTATGAAGCAGGAATATCCATAGAAAAGGTCTTAGAAAGCCTCAGAATCTCCAGCAGGGCAAACAGGTGAAAGTATTCCTCTCCTGAAGCCAGTCGGTAAAGATTGGAGGAAGTGACTGCCCCTTATTTTTTTTTAAAGATTTTATTTATTTATTTGACAGGAAGATAGCGAGAGCAGGAACACAAGCAGGGGGAGTGGGACTGCCTCTTTAAATGTGAAGACAGTAATGTAAGACTTCAAGGAATGTGGAAAATCAAGGAAATACCACCAAAGGAGTACAATATTTTTTCGGCAACAGACCCCAAAGAAATGAATATCTACAATATGTCAGATGTGGAATTTGAAATAGTTGTGTTAAGGAAGCCCAGTGAACTACAAGAAAACACAAAAAGGTATCTCAACAAAATCAGGAAGATAACACAAGGACAAAATGAGAAGTTTAACAGAAAAATAGAAATAATAAGAAAGAACCAAACAAATTCTGGAGCGGAATACAATGAATGAATTGAAAAATGAAATAGAGAGCATCAATATCAGACTTGGTTAAGGAGCAGAAAGCATTTGTGAATTCAAAGACAAGTTACTTGAAATGATCTAGTCAGATCACAAAGGAAAAAGAATGAAAAAGTGTAAAGAAAGCCTATGTGATTTATGGGATATCATCAAGTGAAGGAATTTACACATTGTGGGAGTTCCAGAAGGAGAAGAGATGGAGAAAGGGGCAGAAAGTTACTTAAAGAAATAAAGGCTGAAATTTCCCCAAATCTTGGGAGAGATGTGGTCCATATTCATGACGCTTTCCTTCTATAAGAGGAGTAAACAAGGCTAGAAAGAAGTGGGAGTGAGATGAGTGGGTGGCATGATTGTAAAGTTGCATTGAAAACATTTTTCTCTCCAGTTAGCTGATTCTCAGAAGGGGCCATTAACAAGAGCCATTCTGCATGTTAGTGCTTGCTTAAACTTAAGGGCAAGACAAACTTCAGGGACCTGAAAAGAAGGAAAGAAGCCTGACTAAAGCTTGGTCAAGTCAAATGATCAGGTATTCAGTTTGGTCAATGGGGACAAACAGTTCAGCTAATCATTTATGAGATGAGAATGGAAATTTGAAAGGTCTATATGAGGCCTTGTCATAGGCAAACAGGGGAGGCATCTGTGAGTCTTATCTAAGTCATATGCAGAAGGGTGGTTCTTTGCAGTTAATTGTTTCCCAGAACACAAAAGTGTGGAGGACTTCTTAACTATCATTCTTTTTCAGGAGCACCAGTCTCAGGTGAAATTCAATATTGTCAGGGGTTACTGGAATATGAAATTCTCTACAAAGAAGTGGATCAGAGTTCTAGTAATTGTGGAAGAAACTGTATTGCCGAAAGACCTTGAGTCTGACCTTTTAAAAATCCCCTTTGACTCATGAAACTCTAAAATAACCCTTGATACCCCATATTTGCATGGGTAAGAAACAGCCTGCAGAAATTGTACAGTTTCCAAGTTGTACATTGGTCCTAATTTCCATTTCAAATGTGGCCATGGAGGATAATGGATGAGGAAGAACCTCAGATTGTTCTGAGCCTGAGTTCATGGAGAATCATGAACAAGGTCCAAGAATTCTGGGCTATTTAAGGAACTACCCTCAAGGTAGGGGGACTTTACAGTTGCTGTCAATAAAATCTTCCCCCTTTTTTGTTTTTAAAGTTTTCATTGTGAGTGTCCTGCATCAGCTCAATTCTTATTTAATGATAAATCCATGGAAAGTTGCAGATAGCTTGTACTTTTAGATCTTAGGTTGCTGGACCTGGAGAAGGCAGGTCTAGACATTATGGTGAGGACTATGCAACTCCTGGAGATACTGGACTTTGAGTTGGATGGAGGGAGAGGAGTGGATTGCCTCCCTTGGGGAAATGGGGAGTATGTACTGTGCTTGGGAGGAAGGGCATGGTTAGTTGAGAAGAGAAGCTGACTATGGCAAATATGACTAGCTTCCAACTGTAGGCTCTTCAGTAGAGTTTGTTTGTTGCTCTAAAGTGACTTCTCAGCTGGAGATTCTTGTTCCCACTACTCCTTTTGCATATAACTGGTCTGAAATGACTAGCTCTGACCAATGGAATATGAATCTATGTATATAAAAAAATGCAAAAATTTCCTTTCCAAAAATTAGAAGGTGAGCATCCCAATATCCAAAACTTGAAAGCAAATGAAATCAAACAAGCTGCTTTGGATATGTATGCTAAAGGCAGAAGGAGGGGAAAGGGGCTAATATATATCCAGAATATACTAGATGTCAGTAGTTGGATCATATGCTTTAGTAACATCTCCTTTAAGCAGTACCAAAACTTATACAGATGAATAAGTTTAGGCTCGGAGAAGCTAATAACTTGCTCAAGGTCAAGATTAGAACTAAGAAGTGGACTCAGGGCACCTGGGTGGCTCAGAAGGTTGAGCGTCTGCCTTCGGCTCAGGTCATGATCCCAGGGTCCTGGGATTGAGTCCCGCATCGGGCTCCCTGCTCCTTGGGAGCCTGCTTCTTCCTCTGCTTCTCTCTCTCTCTCTCTCTGTCTCTCATGAATAAATAAATAAAATCTAAAAAAAAAAAAAAAAGAAGTGGACTCAGTTTTCAAACTCAAATACATTGGATTCTTTTGACAACACCATACTGCTTCCAGCTAAAAACTTTCAGCCATCATATACAGTATTTCTTCTCTAATAATTGTCATCATCTTTATCATTGTTATCATCATTGTTATCATCATCAGCTGATTATCATCACTATCATTATCATCCCACTTAGCATTTATGGTGCACCTATTGTATGACCAGAACTGAACTAGGTACTTGCCATGCACTATCTCTAACCTTTATCAAGCACATTTTTGCCCTACTTATCATCTACTGAGCTCCTATTATGTGCCAAGTACCATTCCAGATGCTTGGCATACATTTTTTCCAGGCTTCACAACAACCCTCTGAGTGAAGTAGTTATTACTCCTTTTTTCCCGAAGCAGAAACAGGTTCAGAGAGATTAAGAAACCAGAGTTCACACACTCTGAAATAGAGTTCCTTGTGGCTTTTTGGCATAGAACCAAGATAGTATTCAAAATCCTCAATATGTGCAGTACATATTTTTTCAGAAATCTTTCTCATATATTGCATTATTTGATCCTTGTAAGAATTCTTAATGCAGGTAATTCTGAAGATGAAAAAATGAGTTGCATAGAAGTTCAAGACTCAAGCCTCAAACTGTTGTGGTGGAAGTGCTGAAGCTTGAATGTGCCTCTCATCACTGTGCTTTCTACCCCTTCACAAGGCCTACTTTCAGTGGCAGCCTTCACCACCTGAGCAATGGTGTCCCCTTGTTCACACACACATGAAAATGGTAACCAACATGTCCCATTGACCAGAATTTTGAAGCTGAAGCTTCCTTTTCTGGTTTGGAGGAGATAATTTTTTAAAGAAGCATCATTTTACTACCTTCTCTATCACAGACATAGCTCAATTTAACTAAGGCTTTTTGAAGGGAGTTTTAATTTAGAGGTTGCTAATTTTGCCCAGATGTGAGGGGTGGAGAGAACTTAAAATTAAATGACAAAAGGAAAGTATGCTTTTCATTCCCACAAAAAACCTTTTTTGCTTTTGCAGGTGACTCCTGCTCTTCCCCACCCTATACATTGATCCACAGAACCTGAGTGGGCTGAGCTTAGGATGAGCTTAGTGTATACCACTGACTAGGAGTCTAAGGGTGTGGAGGCCTCTAGCTCACCTTGCTCCCAACAAACTCTGAAACAAAATGTTGCTTCCTCAAATTGTTATTTATGGTTTTATACTGAAATTCTCTGCAATGACAATCAGATGAAGGATAGAATTTATAAGTGGTGGTGAGAGGGGGCAATGGTACATCTTTACTTGATGTCATACTTGTATATGCATTTGCATATGATGATTCTGAGCCAACCAGGGCTTCCCCTTATCCCCTAGGATGGGGAGGTTGCAGAGAAGAACCAACTTAAAGATACTTTTAGGGCCTTAGGAATAAGGCATGTTGACCATAAATCTTTGGAGGGCTGTTGGCCACAGGTTTAATTTCTGAAAATGTGTGTATCTGTTTGGAATGCATTGTTACTATATATTCCTAACCACATTTGTGTCAGCTCAGTGGTATGAAACCACTAGGGCAAATCCAGAAAGTCCATTTTATGCCGGCCAGCTGAGAATGTGTGAGTATGAATCAAGGTTATCAAAGGAGCCTATAATCCCTGCAAGAATTATTTAAAAATGATGTGTATGACACAATTCTGGGGCCAAGAATGCCCCATCTGAGCAAATTTGTACTGATTTTGTAGCCCCTCCCATTGAGACAGGAAATGTGGCATTGCAAATCTATTTCTTTCTATCCCTAGAAAAGGGAGGGATGAACATCACGTGTGGGGATGGGGGAGATAGACGATGAGCACAACAAAAAAGGCAGCCCACAGTCTGGAACATGAATGCCATAAATTCACAAGTAAAGCATTATTAAAAATTTCCAGCCCCATAAATGCTACCATTAATCACTTTCAAATTAACCTGATGTGAGTTAAATTATTCCAAGTTCCTGTGTAAATTAAATCATTATTAGTTGCAGGCTTTTTTTCTTTTTGGTACAGGCAGCAGCTGAGAAGTAAGGGATGGGGAGGCCTACTGGTTTCAATTTACAAAAGAAGGTTTGGGGGAAAAAGATTTTTGCTTGATTACAAGAGCAAAACCACTTCACAATATAATATCACAATAATTGTAGCCATATATCATAACATGTCATAAGTCCAGGACAAAGCTCAGCCGCCTTTCGTAAGCGGCTGCCAAGAAGGCAAGAAAAGCGAGTGAATGAGGTAATGGATTTCTTTCCCCTCATTCCACTAGAGAGCAGTGTTCTTTTGTACAAATCAGGTAGGTTGTTTTTTGCAAAGAACCTGGGAAGAAAATCTTCTACAAAGGAGAAGTTTTTGTAGCAGCAGAAAGGCCTCTCTCCCTTGCTATAAAGCTATGCGTTCTGAATTAAAGGTAAAGACAGTATTTTCCAGCAAAGGACACTCTTATTTTCTTAGGTGTATTTCTAATACTCTCTCTCTTTTTTTTTCATATGGGAAAGGTGTTGGCCATTTAAAAATAGAGCATGTAAACTCTCTTTTATGTCTTACAGTAAACTTTTTCAGATGACATTCTCCTGCCAAAACGGATCTGTCAGTAATCAAACAGTAGTTCCCTTTCTAGGTAAAACAAGGATATAATTAAAAAAAAAAATACCTACAACACTTCAGGAGACAATAAACAACTCTGTCAGGGATAGAAATGAATGCAGATAAAAGGAAGAGTGAAGAGAAGGAATACAAGTGTGTTCTGAAAAGTTTCCTGACCCCTTCTTTTATTTACTAATTCATTATACTGCCAGTATCTTCATTACTATTGTTGAGAACAGCAATTTTGCGTGATAGGCGTGTGTCTGCTTCTCTAAGAGAAAATATTCTGTCATAGGCAATTTGGCTACAACTCCTTGATGGATCAGTTGACATTCCAAGAAGCCCAAAGGCCACGCTAAAATAGTTGAAGTTTGCCTACTCATTTCACATTGTGTAAATATATTACTAACCCTTCAGTCTCAAGCACATGGAATCAGGCAAAGCAAAACCTGTCTGTAACTGGCTGCCTTTCTTGTTCAATAAGAATTAAATTACTGGGTAATTTTGATTTCTTCTAGAAGGAAATGAATATGCTCTTAAGTATTTAGAATCACTAGAGAGCCTTTTAGGCATTCCTGGATACAAATCAATGTCACCTGAAGTGTAGTTTCCTTATGCATTCAGCCCCATTTTTCTCCATTTGCTCTTAGTATTATTTTTTTGATACACCACATCACTTTGCTATTTCCTTTTCCTAAACACACTGAACAATAGGCAAAAATATCTTTGGAGAAAATAAATGGAAAAAATCTGAGGACTGACAAATAACAACAGTAAAGGCTCTTCAGAGTATTCACTGTGTTAATTTAGAGAAACTGGAGCATATAAAGTGTCAAGTTTGACATCAGCAAATCCTGGGACTTATTTGGGCCTGCTCATCTTTGCCAGTGTGCTGTACTTTTTGACACAGTAGATGTAGGGAATCAAGGTTTTAATATTCCTTGACCAAAGTAAATTTGGGCTTCCTGAATTACAAAGCCAGGTATCTTGAAGAACAGAGTTTCACCTTAGATCTGGCACATAGACGATACTGAATAAACCGGGCTGAATACATGAGTGATTGAATGCAGAGAGAAAGTAATAAATCCCTCATTCCAATCTGGCTTAATGCCAAAGGCTTAGGATTCAGCTACCACATTATATCAGAAAAATCCACACAGCTAATAATTAGGTATCAAGAATAGTACAGAGGACTTCACAGGGGCTCTATACACAGGCGGACCTGGGTTTGAATTATGGCTCTGCCGTATATTTTATGGGTCACGTGGTGCCAAGCTCTCTAAGCCTTACCTTCAGCATTTATACAAGCAGGAAGATTACTAATCCTTCCCTTCCAAAAATATGTGGATGACAGGTAACTTTGCTTTGCTCAAAACAGACACTTGAAAATGGAAGAAAATCTGTCTAGATAATAGGGTCACCCAGGCAGAGGCATAATCTCGCACTTTTAAACGAAATCTTCTGATTAGGTCAAATTATCTGAATAACCCAGTGGAAATGCTAAAAGACTAGAATTTCTTGGCCACAAACACATTTTGTCCCCCTGGGAAGAAAAGTCACCTAAGTAAATAATTAAATGAACATTTGATTTGAAACCTCTTGAACATCTCAGCCCAATAGCAGAAGAAAACAGACTATTTCTAAAGTTTGTTGGGTTTAGAATCAATGTTTTGCAAAGCACTTAACAAAGTGTAAATGCATATTCCCATCTGGGAGGGCAGGTTGGCAATATGTTCAAGAGCCTTAGAAAGGTTCATGAACTTTGAGGTAGTAATTCTGTTGCAAGGAATCCATCCCAGAGAAATAACAATCTGAGATATGCGGTCAAAAGCTTACATACAAGAATGTTTCTAACATTTTTATAATAGTGAAAAATTGGATACAATTTAAATGTCTAACAATAGGGGATTAGTTAAATACATTATGTATTTCCTTACAATAGTCTATTATGAAGCCATTAAAACTGTATTTTCAGATAATGTTTAATGACGTGGTAAATGCTCAAATATAAATTTAAGTGAAAAAAGAGGATATAAAAACTAAATTTATAATGGGATGCCATTTTTGTAAAACTGAGCATTTCACATAATTATTTTTATTCAGCATGTTTTAAGTAGCCAACCAAAATATTATCAAAGCATGAAAAGTTAAGACAAATGAATTTCAAGTTTAAGAGTAAAATACTGTTCTTCCTCTTTTTTCTATGTCTGTCTCAAGCTCAGATTAATAATCATGATCATAGTATGATAGAGTTCATATTTTCTTCTTCACATGTTTTCTTGTTCTCCAAATTCTGACATAAGGATATATAACATTTATTGACAGAAACAACTAACAACTTTTGATTAGATTTTACTACAGAGAAATTGTATTCTAAGATATTGCCTTTTACTTTGCCCTACTACATTTAAGGAATCTGGAGCGTGTTTGGCAAATTTTTGGATGGGCCCAAATGAGTTAGATTGGTACTTCCATCTGAATTTTCCAAGGGAGAAAAGCATATTGTGATGAAATTTTTGTAAACATACCTGACCAACTAGTTAAGGGGACTCCATAGAAGTTTCTTTACAAGGAGATTGTAGAAAACCTACCGAGGTATAATTAAATGAAAAAGAAGGAGCTAGATGCTTTTAGTCACCCTCAGAGAAAAACAGTGTTTGTAGGTGGCCTCAACTCAGTGGCCTTGCTCACCCCTGTGGAATCCTGTCTGGGGCAAAAGGAGGATGAGAGAGAATTGTAGGTAAAACATGGACATGATGCTCCCCTGAACTCTATAACTTATGTAGACCCAAATGATACTTCTTTGGGATCCCTCCAACAGATCATTATATGAAAAGGAAAAATAGGCATTCTTCCTTCCTGATAGCACTGATACCCTGAAGACTTATAGAATCTATCGATGTAGAAATTATGGACTTGGTTTATCAATGAGAGAAACTTTTCACTTGGGCCAGCAGCCACTGGTAAGAACACTGCTATTCCTGATAGAGGAACACCAAGAGTCACTGTGCCTGCCAAAGAGAGAATATTTTCTTTAACATGTGTGAGGTACCCACTAGGTGCTCCCACATATAATGTGGGAGGGAGGCGATTTGTATGCATTTGGAGTTTCTGAGTGAAAAAGAGAGACAGACAGAGCCAGGAAAATAAAATATATTTTGGTCCTATTTCCCTGGAAGCTATTTATTTTCAGATCAAAAGCTCAAGTTGTTTACCCAATCAAGATTTTCACACTCTTCCACCTGTGGGGGCACTGAACTGGATCAAAGTTCTCAGGACTGATCCAGGGCAAAACTGATGCTGAATTGGATTTTTAAGGAAAGTTGCAATCAGTAAAATGAAAGCAGAACACCACAGTGCTAGCCCCAATATTGTACAGAATGTAGAATAGATAGTATATTTCAACAACACACTTCCGGATATACACTGCTAATTTCTGCTGTCAAAAGTATTTGTTATATATCTGATTAACTCAACACACCATCAGGGTTCATCTGACCCAGTATTAGTTTCTGAATTTCTTTTTTGAGGTGCCTTAGTGGCTCAGTCGGTTAAGCGTCTGCCTTCCGCTCCAGTCATGATCCCAGAGTCCTGGGATTGAGCTCTGCATCTGGCTCCTTGCTCAGCGGAGACCCTGCTTTTCCCTCTGCCTGCTGCCCCCCCTCCCCCATTTGTGTGCTCTCTCTCTCTCTGATAAATAAATAAATAAATAAATAAATAAATAAATAAATCAAATCTTTAAAAAAAAGAATAGTTCTATTTGTAAGTATTGATATTTCATGACTTTTATTATTTCTTAGGGATCTTTCAGAGAATAAAGATCTACATTTTTTATTAAGCTAGAATAAAACTCACCATGTTTTATAATTATCATGTGGATGCATTGGAAACTTTATATCCCTAAGATCATTACAAGTTGTTAGTGATTTCATTTTTTCCTATATCTTGAAACATTTTGCCACCTAATCATTCTAGAAATTATTCTCTCATTACTTATCAATTATTTCCAGGTATACTTAAAAACTTAAATAATAAACAAGCAAAAGAATAATTAAGTCACCTAAAAGCATGGTAAAATGTTGAATTATGTCATCCTTCAGTTTTCTTATTGTGCTGTATTGTATCATCTTTTGAGAAGGTATAAAAGGAGACTAGGGACATCATCTTTGTAGCTTAAGTTTTCATTGAACACAAGTTTGAAATCAGAATTTATCATGTTCTTCCCATAGTGTAAAACAGAAGAAAACTGAAGAAGGAAGATATTTCATGACAGTAGAATGACTCAGAAATCAAATGCAAACAGACAGATAGAAGCATTCTATAGTCTAATAATGATAGTGAAATTCATCACATAAACAAAATTTCAGATTGTAAACACTCAGACAACAGTACCTTAAATGAATTTTCTCAGATTCAAAAATCAGTAAGTGATCAATAGATTTCTAAGGATGAAAAAGAAATATGGTTTTCTCATACAGTTAGTAATCCAACAGAAGGCACATTACCACATAATATTTGTGATTAAAAACTGGACCATCCCATTTTGTTAAAAAGATGTGCGTCAGTATTTTTTACCTATTATGTTGATGCACTAAGCTTAACTTGATATAGCTTGTAAGCAGGCAAATGCTGAACACAGGTATGCATAAAAAGGTGATTAGAAAAAGAACAAAGTGATGTAGAAATAAAAAAAAATCATTGATCATTCTAAATAGTGTTTATAAATGTAACTGCAAATGGTTTGTAGAGAGCAAAGAAGATACAACCAAAGTTATATCATCCAAAAGTTCCAAAGTTATTATTATTTTTTAAAGATTTTATTTATTTATTTGAGAGAGAGACAGAGAGAGCACAAGTGCAAGCACAATAAGGGGGAAGAGCAAAGGGAGAGGGAGAAACAGATTCCCCGCTGAGCAGGAAGCTCCATGCAGGGCTCCATCCCAGGACCCTGAGATCATGACCTGAGCCTAAGGTAGACCTCAGCTGAAGGCAGATGCTTAACTGACTGAGCCACCGAGGCATCCCCAAATTATTTTTAAATATTGCATTTTGATGGTGCAAATGCAATAAGGACAAGAATTAATGATAAGCTAGATCCTACTAGATATGCATTTGAGATATAGAATATGTATCACAAGATGGACACATCCCAGATTCATGCCTGACTTCTGTTGAGCAATTGGTTGCATTCAGAGAATGTTGCCCATTGTGGGCATATAGAGTGTTAAAATCAGGAAATTATGAAATAAAAACTTGAGTTAACTGTGTTCAAATTCTCATTTAAATTTCTAAATGATTTTCACTATCCCTCTCTTATGGTTGTGATTTTTTGTACAATTTAAAAATATAAAACATTAATTAAAAGAGTACATTGGATCCAGATGGTAAATGGCAATGACTGTTTTTCCTGGCATATGAGCATGAGGCTTTAGCATGAGACCTACAAGTAGTTAGGTTCTTGAACTAGACCCAGGTGTGATGCCAGACTAGGAATATTTCATGGCACAGTTCTGGGAGTTCATTTAAAATAAGGCACATGTGGTAAAAATAAAATTTGGGGCCAAAATTATAATTATATAAAAGGTGCTAATGTCTTAAGACAAACACAGCAGTAAATTTCTTAGGCAATCTCCCCCTCTCCATCTCTGCCTCCCTTTCTTTCTGCTTCTATCTTCTTCATTTCCCTCCCTGTCTCTTCCTCTCTCTTCTTTTGTGAGTCTGGATTAATTTAGCAACTGCTGAAAGAACATCTAAATGGCTGTCCCCACTTTATTCCAATTATGGATCAAGAGAAAAAATGTTGGCTGTGTCTCAAGGAAGGCAATCCACTGAACTCTTCAGAAAAATTTCCAAACCCAAGGGATTTATATGGTTTCAGAGGAAGGATTCTAAACAAGGAATAATTACCTTAATCTTAGTTAATATAGTTTGCAGGAGATCCTTTTCATAATCTTGATTGCTGCAACTGAGTGATTTAGTCTGTGTATATTTATTGAGTAGCTACTATATGCCAGACACTGGGAATACAAAAATAAATAAGAAATGGGCCCTCCTCCGAATGAGAAATGGATTCAAATAGTAAACAATTACATTAATTCAAGGGCAAAGTAAGCAACAAAAGTGTAAGGGGAGCAACTCACAGCAAAAAAGGGAATGCATTCCCAGGAGAGAGACCCAAGAGCTCTGTCAAAGCAATACAAACAAAAGGTAGCCTGAGTTTAAAACTTTAATTTTCAAACACTTCCTATATTTCCTGCTCAATTCTTAGGTAAGCAGATAAGATTTGTTTACTCTGTGCCAATAAATTATCTGACATAGTTATCACAAGTTTAAGCTACCTATGAATCAAATCATTACCTTCCCATTGTTTCAGAGTGCATGTGGTTGAAGAGCCCTTTGGCAATCCAGCTAAGTGAGAATGATGCCTTAACTTTGGACTAACCTTTTGCCCAGCCAAACTAATGTTTCTTGCCAGTGGCCTGAATCTCAATCCAAAGGGCCATAATGTCATAAAATGGATGAAATGGATTTTTTCAGCTTACCCACTAGGGTAGTAAAAAATATATAAAATCTACATCCAAATGCATGCCATAAATTTCCATTGCTTTAGGGGTAAAATTAAAGCATTTTTATTTCCTTTTTTATTCTGGATCACAGCCCTGGCTCCCCCCCACCCCCTCAAATGTACTTCCAACTCTCAAGGTCATTTTCTTTTTAGAAGTTATCCTGTTAACTTCTAGTATAGCTGTTCTCTCTGGGAATGCTCATTTTTTTTCCTTCCACGCAATTTACCCCTTCCCCACCCACCCCTCAGGTCCCATATTTTCAGTAATGCAAATTGGGCAATTATTTACTTTTTTTAGTTTAAAAAGCACATTCACAGGCACACGAATGCATTTTGGATCTCATTCATGCAGAAAAATTACTGGTAACTTGATGAATCTGCAAGTAATTTTACAAAAATGTTTAGTGAGTTTTGCCAAGGGTGTCTGACCCTTGGCCTTGCTTCACTGATGTAAGTTTTTGAGGGTTTGGCCTGATCAGTACCAGCTGTGAGTTCTTTGGTTGTGCGTATCAGATGTTAAGCGAAGGAGAAAGGACTGCATACTCCAATGCATGCTTGAAGGTTTGTGAAGTAGGACAGAAATAAGACTACAGTTAAAACTGAAGCATGTCTTTCATACTGTTAAGCTCCCCTTTGCTCAGTTAAGCTATTTGATTGTACCCTAGTGTCACTTAAAATTTCTCTCAATCAGATGCAACTTAGACCAGAGAGAGTGGATATCTCTCTAATGAGGGATAAGCAGAATTCATTAAAAAACAGTTTTGCTTACTAGAGATTTTTAAAATTATATTTTTGGCCCAAAATTCTTCATGGAATTCTAAGGGAGAAAATAAAAACAATACAATATTAATAAGGTAATTTCCTTAGAGAGCAATAAGGAATCTATTCCAGGACACATTGTTTTAATAGGAGTTAAAATAGTTTAGCTTTTTTATTTCTGCTTTGAAACATCATGGGGCTGGTGAAGGTATGGGGTATTTCAAGTATATTTACATCCAGCCTAAATGCCAACATAAAGATGCCCCCAAAATCCATTTATAAAAGTGGAGTTATGCATTCTATACTTTATTACATCTGAGCATAAACTAGGACAAGGATCGTGGTATCAGAGCAACATACATTTGAAGTTGGGAATGGCAGATACAGTTGCTAAAGACTGGTGTTGGGAGAAATATGGTATAGTTAGGACTTGGTAGAATATCCATAGGAGCAAACAAAACAATAACAGTATTGTTCATAGTAGCCAAAAATGGAAGCAACTCAAATGATAATCCCACTGATGAAGGGAGAAATAAAGTGTGGTATATCCATATAGTGGAATATTATTCAACTGTAAAACAGGATGAAGTACTGATACTTGTTACAACATGGGATGAGCCTTGTAAAGGTTATGCTAAGTGAAAGAAGCCAGAAACAAAGGGCCACATGTTAGAGGGCTCTATTTATATGAAATGTAAAAAATAGGCAATTCCATAGAAACATAAAGTGAAATGGAGAGTGACTCTTAGTGGGAATGGAATTTATTTAGGGGTGATGAAAATGTTCTGGAACTAGATAATGATGATACTTACACAATTTTGTATACGTAGTAATGGCCACTGAATTGGGTACTTTTAAAGAGTAAATTTTATGCAATGTGAATTATATCTCAATTTTTAAAAATTGTGTGAGGGGAGTGCCTGGATGTCTTAGTTGGTTAAGCGTCCTACTCTTGATCTCAGCTTAAATCTTGATCTCAGGGTCATGAGTTTCCTCCATGCCTGGCATGGAGCTTACTTTAAAAAAAAAAAAAAGGGCGCCTGGGTGGCTCAGTTGGTTAAGCGACTGCCTTTGGCTCAGGTCATGATCCTGGAGTCCCGGGATCGAGTCCCGCATCGGGCTCCCTGCTCCGCGGGGAGTCTGCTTCTCCCTCTGACCCTCCCCCATCTCATGCTCTCTGTCTCTCATTCTCTCTCTCTCAAATAAATAAATAAAATCTTTAAAAAATAATAATAATAATAATTCCTCTTTTCCTCTCTTATATCAATGAGATAAATGCTGTTAATGCTACCTAAAAATTATATTTAAGTTCTGATTACGTCTCTCCCCCTCCATTACCACCATTGTTGCCCAACCACCATCATGTTTAACTGGACTATCACTTCTTAATTGTTCTTGTTTCTACCCCCTCAATTCTACCTTTCTACATAAGAGCAGAAAGATTCTTTTAAAACATGTCAGATAAGTGGCTTTCTACTTCTTTTAAAGTAAAGGCAGGTCCTTATTGTGGCAAAACGGCCCTGTTAGTCCTAGCTCTCGCTAACTTTCTTGCCTTTTCTCTCTGATCTCTCCACTGGAGCTAGGCTGAACTCTGCTATTCCTTCAACACAGCATGCATGCCTCTGGTTCACTGTCTGAGCATCTATCATCTTTTCTGCTGAAAACACTCTCCAAGTTATCTTCATGGAACGTCACTTCACTTTCTTCAAGTATCTATTCAAATGTCAACTCACCAGAGAAGCATTTTCAGACCATCCTACTTAAAACATTACACAGTCTTCCATCCCTTGTGTACACTGTATCTCCTTTTACTGCTTGACTTTTTTTTTAAGCACATATCACACACACACACACACACACACACACACTTTCTTTTCTGTCTCCCTCCACTTGAAAAAAAAATATGTACATTTTATTCACTAACCTATCTCCAGGCCCTAGAATGCAGCAGTTATTCACTTATATATTCCCAAAACCTGGAACACAGTAAGATTTCATAAATAGTTCAATTAATATACTCAAGGAATTTATATTTGGGAGAAAAAAAATAATGTTATGTCCCTCATCTTGAGAACAAAAGAAAAAAAAATAGACTGTTCTTCTCCCCTCCCATACCATCATAGATCTGGAGACATCATTTCTGAAAGGAAAAATATGTGTTCTACTGATACTACAAATTATATATATGTAGGACAAGTTATTTGATGCTCCAGTCTTTTCTTTTTCATTCTTTTTATTTCTGTGCTTCAGTTTTTATAACTTATATTGACCTGAATTCAAATTTACTGGTATTTCATTCTGCTGTCAACCTATTGTTAAATCTATCCAAAAACTCTTAATTTTAGGCATTTTATTTTATAGTTAAATAATTTTCTTTTTTTATTTTTACTTCTTTGTTAAGATTCTTTTCTTCAGCTATTGCATTCATCGCCTCTGTTTTCTTTAACATATTTTGATGTTATTGATATGTTGATGTTTTAAATTCTTTGTCTACTAATTCTAACCCCTGAGGCAAGTATGTATCTATTTCTAATTCTTATTTTTGCTGTTAATTTTTGTTTATATTTTCCTGCTTCTTCACATGTCTTGCAATTTGTGGATGTGTGTCAGATATTATATATTTTAAAAAAACAAAGAGACCGAATTATTTCTCCCCAGAGAGAAGACACCCTTTCCTTTCTCTGGCAGCAAGGTGAGGAGATGAATACATATTGATCTACCCAGAAGCTGTGCTGTTCCAGCAATGGGTGTGCTATTTCAGTTTGTTTTAATTATGTCTTGTTTTGAATGTTTTCTTTTAAGATTTTATTTATTTTTGAGGGAGAGAGGCTGCTAGTGTGCATGAGTTGGGGGAGGGGCAGAGGTAGAGGGGGAGAGAGAGAATCTCAAACTGACTCTACCCCGAGTGTGGGGCTCGATCTCACAACCCTGCGATCATGACCTTAGCTGAAATCAAGAGTCAGAGGCTCAACTGATCTAGCCACCCAGGTGCCTCTGGTTTTGAATATTGCATGAATGAGATCCATGTTATGTATATTATAGACACATCATTCTAGCAGGACTTTGGGATCAAAGTATAAGACTATGAAGACTTTTCTCCCTTTCCAGTATAGTCCCCAGGATCCTACAATGCCACACTCTGGTAAATATTTTCTGAGAGAGGTCTTATAGGTAGAAAGAACAGGCTCTGCCACATGCCAGCCAATCATTCCATTTACATGGCTATTAAAAACTCTCCTAATTTCTTGTACCCCAGTGGATTCGATTCTTCCTTCTATGCCCACATTCAGAAAATGCCCCAGAGAAGAAAGACTTCACAATGTGCATTTACCCAAGATCTCATTTTTAGCCGGGAGCCCAACACGGGGCTTGATCCGAGGACTGTGGGATCATGATCTGAGCCAAAGGAAGACGTTTAACCGAGCCACCCAGGTCCCACCCCCGTCCCCCAAGATCTCATTCTTTATTCTTCTCTAGAACTTAAGTTTGTTTAAACATTTTTTTTACCCCACACTCTTGAATGTCTCAAAAAAAATTTATTTTCTTGTTATGAAGGAAGTGATGGTTTTTCATGAATTGCTGCATTCTAACAGAAGTTAAACTCTGATAAATTATTGGAAATGAGTATAGTCCTGAGAAATTTGAGATATCATATTTATGGAAGCAGACATTTCCCTCTTTCTTACCTGCTGTTTAGGAAGCAATTGCTAGGAAGAAAAGATGATAAGTAATGACTGTAAACTCAGACTTAGGTTAGAAAATAACCACAGAGTTAGAGACCAGGCTTTCAAGTTTTTCCCCAAATTTTTAAAACAACCATGCTTGCAACCAACTCTCTGAGGATAAGAATTTCTTCTTTGAAAAAAAAAATGGGGGGTTTATTTTTAAATTGAGTAGCTTAAGAATAAGCAGTAGGAAGAGAGTAAATAGATAAGGATCATAAGAATTTCCTACACTGTAAAAGTAATAATGTCAAAAGGATTTCAAATAAAATTATAAATAATTATTTATTTCTTCAATGAGTGCTTGAATGGGAAGATATGTGACCTCTGCCACTAAATAAGAATATGACATTAGGGACATTGCCTTTATAGACTTCTATTTCTCCATATTAAAATCACACAATCTTTAAAATCCCTTCTAGTTTTTGACACCTTTCTGATGTTTGTTAGGATATCTAAACAGCCTTTAGGAGTTAGTATTGCAGTTATGACCTTAGGCTCTAGAATAAAACAGATTTGTGTTTGAATCTCAGCTCTCTCCACTATGATCTTTTTTTTTTTAAGATTTTATTTATTTATTTGACAGGGAGAGACACAGCGAGAGAGGAAACACAAGCAGGGGGAGTGGGAGAGGGAGAAGCAGGCTTCCCGCAGAGCAGGGAGCCCAATGTGGGTCCCGATCCCAGCATCCTGGGATCATGGCCTGAGCCGAAGGCAGACACCTAATGACTGAGCCACCCAGGCACCCCTCCCCATTATGATCTTGAGGAGGTTACCTAGACTTTTTGAGCCTCAACATTTTTATCTGTAAATCAGAATAAAAACTCTCATCTCAAACTATTCTTGTAGGAATTAGATAGCCAGGACTCAGTAAATATAAATAAATATTGTAGTTCCTCACTTCTAAGGCACCATTAATTTAATAACATTTTGTGAGGGTGAAATATGAGTAATACTTTTGAATCAAATATATACATTAATTTTAAGTTGTTTCCTAATTCAAGAATCTAAAATGAGGAAACAATAACATTTCATTAAAAATATCGCTTTCATGTATTCTCCCATTTTTTCTATAATTTTCTATTGGTGAATAATGGTCGGATTTCTGAAAAGAGGGAAAGAGAAAGTGCTATCATCTTGAATGAGCAATTATTATTCACAGATCAAATCATAAATGTAACTCTATACCACCTTTCTATCCAGTGGAAAGAAGACAGAGTTACACTCTAAACTCAGATTTAGGTTAGAGAAAAGTTGAAGACCCACTTTTACAAATTCTACCTAAATTGTACTTGTATGTCAATTTCACAATACTTTTTTAGAGAGTAAATGGGATAAAATTCACTTAGTGGTTGCCAGTGTTACTTGGTTACTAACATAATTTTTCAACTTATGTAATAAGCTGTACTTCTCAGAAAAAGAGCAACAACTTGGGGCAAAGCAATATAGGTAAGACAAACAATGAAGAGAAGAAAATCATGGGTCTAATCTGAGGAATAATCAAAATTTCTGATACATTGAACAGAAAAATAAGGTTAGATTTGCTTTCCTAAAAATTCCATTTTCTGTGAGCTATTTTGCAATGAATATTTTAAAAAAGATCTAGAATGAAAACCTATCAAACACTTAATGAATTATTTCCTTTTATTCTTAATGTCTTGAATTCCATATTTACTAAAAGTATAATGTACCCTGTGTTAGTGGAGTTACAAACTAGGGGAGGTACAAATTTTCTCTCACTCTCTTCTACCTGTCTATCTATCTGTTTATCTATCTATCTATGTATCATCTATTTTGGCTTTTCACCTATACTCTTTTTTTAAATTTTTAGTTATGTTAATCACTACATTACATCATTAGTTTTTGATGTAGTGTTCCATGATTCATTGTTTGTGCATAATACCCAGTGCTCCATGCAGAACGTGCCCTCTTTAATACCCATCACCAGGCTAACCCATCCTCCCACTCCCCTCCCCTCTAGAACCCTCAGTTTGTATTTCAGAGTCCATCGTCTCTCATGGTTCGTCTCCCCCTCCGATTTCCCCCCCTTCATTTTACCCCTCCTGCTATCTTCTTCTTCTTTTTTTTTTCTTAACATATATTGCATTATTTGTTTCAGAGGTACAGATCTGTGATTCAACAGTCTTGCACAATTCACAGCACTCACCATAGCACATACCCTCCCCAACGTCTATCACCCAGCCACCCCATCCCTCCCACCCCACCCCCCACTCCAGCAACCCTCAGTTTGTTTCCTGAGATTAAGAATTCCTCATATCAGTGAGGTCATATGATACATGTCTTTCTCTGTTTGACTTATTTCGCTCAGCATAACACCCTCCAGTTCCATCCACGTCGTTGCAAATGGCAAGATCTCATTCCTTTTGATGGCTGCATAATATTGCATTGTATATATATATACCACATCTTCTTTATCCATTCATCTGTTGATGGACATCTTGGCTCTTTCCACAGTTTGGCTATTGTGGACATTGCTGCTATAAACATCAAGTGTAGTCTGGAAAAAAATGTTTAGCTAATGTTTCCCCTATCACTTTTAGTATGAAGGATCATGATCTAGAAAAATCCCAAAGGAATAAAACAGGAAAATTAAAATGGACTTGACCAAAGAAAGCATGACTGACTAGGACAAAAAATATTTTATTTGTTCCTCTTACAGAATTGGTCAAAACCAAATGAAGGGAGTTTTAAAATTTGGAATGTGGATATTGTGGATATTGCTGCTATGAACATTGGGGTGCATGTGCTCCTTCTTTTCACTACATCCATATCTTTGGAGTAAATACCTACTAGTGCAGTTGCTGGGTTGTAGGGTAGCTCCATTTTTAACTTTTTGAGGAACCTGCATACTGTTTTCCAGAGTGGCTGTACCAGCTTGCATTCCCACCAACAGTGTAAGAGGGTTCCCCTTTCTCCACATCCCCACCAATATTTGTTGTTCTCTGTCTTATTGATTTTAGCCATTCTAACTGGTGTATGGTGGTATCTCATTGTGGTTTTGATTTATATTTCCCTGATGGCTAATGATGTTGAGCGTTTTTTCATGTGTTTGTTAGCCATTTGTATGTCTTCTTTGGAGAAGTGTCTGTTCATGTCTTCTGCCAATTTTTTGACTGGGTTATTTGCTTTTTGAGTGTTGAGTTTGAGAAGTTCTTTATAGATCTTGGATATCAGCCCTTTATCTGTAATGTCCACAACAGCCAAACTGTGGAAGGAGCTGAGATGCCCTTCAACAGATGAATGGATAAAGAAGGTGTGGTACATATATACAATGGAATATTACTCAGCCATCAGAAAGGATGAATACTCACCATTTGCATCGACATGGATAGAACTGGAGGGGATTATGCTAAGTGAAGTAAGTCAAGCAGAGAAAGACAATTATATGGTTTTACTTATATGTGGAACATAAGCAATAGCATGGAGGACCATAGGGAAAGGGAGGGAGATCTGAGGGGGTAGAAATCAGAGACAGAGGTGAACCATGAGAGACTATGGACCCCGGGAAATGAACTGAGGGTCTCAGAGGGCAGTGGAGTGGGGGGAAGGGGTAACAGGGTGATGGGTATTAAGGAGGGCACAGATTGTGATGTGCACTGGGTGTCATACATAACTAATGAATCATTGAACACTACATCAAAAACTAATGATGTACTATACAGTGGCTAACTGAACATAGTAAAAAAAAATTTGGAATGTGGAATTTTGGAGAGAGATTTTTAAAGAAAAAATGTGAAAAAAACTTACAGAATGATTTTAAACAACCTGAGTTTAAACTCAGTTAAATTACCTGAGAACCTATATTTTATTACAGTAACTAAAATCAAGTCTTGGTAAATCCTGAAAAACCTCATTATTGCCTTTAATTTTATGGTTCATGGTAGAGAAGAACAATGCTTTATCTAGTATATCACAGTCTTTGGAAAATGAAACAAAACAAAAGTTCTGGTTAGGTGAATAGTTTGGCTTTTTTGTATGGAAACACTTCAGAAGTATTATAAAATGTCTAATCTATTCCACATGACAACCCAAAGTAGGACCTGCATATGAGTCCATTGGGTATGGAGGCAATAATGGGATTAATTATGAATTGTTATTAATTATCATGGGTAGGGAAAACAGAAAATTATTTATTAAATAATCTCAGGAAGAGATGGGTCATCTCTGTGGCTCTACTTGGGTCAAAAGGCAGTAACAAAGCTCAAGGAGAGGACTTGACTGAGAGTTCAATGAAACAAATCTCCTTTGGAAACATACCTTTCACAAGGGACTTTCCATAACATGGGAGCCAATTTAATGAGGGACTGGAAAGAAATCTTGAAATCATGAGTACAATTTATTGTTTTCAAATAAAGAGGGAAAAAGAAATTGCTCATTTTACCATAATTTAACCATTAAGAGTCTCTTGAGGAAAGTGAATGAGAAGTTACACATTTCTGATAAAGGAACTCTATTTATCCATACATTTCAAGGGTTATGATTACAGCAGCAGTAACTGGCTTGAGAAGAGCCAGATAATACAGCTTATTGAACTATGTGATCCTGGCAGTACACACACCTGGTAAAGCTCTTTCTGGGATTACAGACCTGACATTTTGGGCTCACTAGTTAAGAAAAGACTTTTGAGTAAAGTGAACCAAAAAACAACAAATCCAAAATTTTTTCCCTTAAACTAAAACCACTTTTCAAATCCTAGTGTCTCTTCTCTGCCTAAAATACATACTAAAGAATTTTCTATGAGTACTCAAAAGTAGAATGTTAAGTATAGCACTAGTGCTATGCTTTCTTACTAAGTAGAATAGTAACTATTTATAACCAATGTTGATTAATAAATAATTCCCTCTACATTATCCAGGTACTCCTAAAGAAAATACCCAAAATCTGGAGTAACATTTTAATGAATATATTTCCAATACAACCTGAAACTTTATAATCATAAAATAAATAACTATATCATGTTTTAGAAATATGAAACACTATAATTTGCAACAGTGATTATATTTTATACATCTGAGGATTTTAAAATTACTGAAGAAGTTACTTAGTCCAGCCACCAATTTTCCTATAATTTATTAAAATCATACTGAACAATACATGAACACAAGTGTAATGTACCAGAGACTTTAACTTTAATTTCAAAATGTTTAAGTGCACAATTTTTGTATTATACTGGTGGACTTCTGCATGTATCAAATATATCTAATTATACATTTGTAAATATGTATAGGTTTAGAAGACAAGAATGAAAAAGAATAAAACAAGCAAGAAACAAGCAAAAAGATCCTTATATTGTACATATACTCTATAGAGAACCGCAATAACCTTTCTACTAATGAATGGAGTGTATCTAATGAAATTCCCCTTTGGACATTTTTCAGATATTAAATTTTGAAATGACATATCTTGCAAACAAAGGTAGAAGCAATTTTATCCTATTAACAGCTTGAAAATTCACACAATGAAAATGGAAAGAGAAAGTAAAATGAGGTTAAAGAGAAAGCTAATTAGAATTTGGATGTTTGCTGGGTTAATGTCTAGACTGAGTAGGTCTAGCTTTGACGATATACATACCTTGTAGCTTAGCCTTAAGATTGACCTGCACTTAAGGAGCTCGAAGAATGAACCTCTGTCTCTCTCAGAGTGCTACAGACCCACACTGCAATGCCACAACATTACATAGGGAAGAAAAGAAAAAAGAAAAAAAAATGCAGAACTTTTGTAAATCCTGTGTGAGATTGTACTTAAAATTAAAATAAGGAAGAACCTATAGAAAGGAGGAAACACTTCGAAGAATCAACTACCCATAGAATAGCCTCTTAGAAAGAACTTGTTTGCTTACCTGGTAACAGTATACCCCAGAAATATTCTCCAGTGTACTTGTTGAATTGGTACACTCTGAATGAAATTTTGCAATTATAAATTGATTTGGATTGCAACTGTCTCCATTAGGATGCAAATTCCCCTGGTATAAACAATTAGATGGTCTCTTCTAAATTTTTAAATCTGATCACTAGATGGGTGGGGGAATGGGTTAAATAGGTTATGGGTATTAAGGAGGGCACTTGTGATGAGCACCGAGTGTTGTATGTAATTGTTGAATCACTAAATTCAACACCTGAAACTAATATTACACTGTATGTTAACTGGAATTTGAAGAAAAACTTGGGAAAAAAGGGGGGAAAAATCAGATCACTAAAAAAAAAGAAGAAATCATGAATCATGATCTGACTATAGGGGGAAGAGCCAGTACTTTTGGACATTGAAGAGCTTTGTTGGATAGGGCAGGTGGAAGAAATAGAAAGATAAGAGGGACTTAGCAAGCCATGTGTTGTCCTTGGGTGATGGAGGATTGAGAACTGGGTGATGTGAGAGAAATCATATGACAAATATGGAATGACACCCCCTGACAACACTAAGCCTATCAATGTGCTGTGTCTGCTACCTACTGATGTGCTATTTCAATTAGGAGGTTCACTTGCAAGCAACAAAAAGTCCAGCTCAAACCATCACAGACAATCAACAGGGCCATGAAGGAAAACCAGCACAGGCTACAGATTACCTTTGCCATCCCAACTTCAGAGATGCCATAGAGTAACAAGGAAAGTATAGGAATTGAAAAAACAATACAAAATTCATGAAAAGCCACCAAGAGAGTGATGCTGAATATAACAATGTGTATACGGGAATTGGGATCGGGAAAATCTGGACAAGGTAGGGGCAAGATAGGAAGATATTATAAAGTATTAAGGAATCAAATTAATCAAGAAGATTAATATTTGATGGGGAAAAATTTAATCTCTAGCATATTAGATGAAATATTTTTTGAATAATTGGGCAGATATAGCATGTTTAAAGAATGGGAAACTTAACTTGCAAAAACACACATCTCCCAAATTGATCTACAAATTCAGTGCTACACCAATCAAACTACAGTTAAGATATTTGGGGGATTCAACAAACAAATTCTAAAATTCAGATAAAAGAATGTAGCTGATAGTAGCAAAATCTGCACTGATAAAGAAAATTAAACGGGTGACTGATTCCACCAAATAGTAAGGCATACAACAAAAATATAATAAGAGTATGGGACTGGTAAAGGAATAGATAGACTAATGAATCACAATGATAATTCAGCTATAGAATCTACATGTACTTATATTATATGATAAAGGAGGCAACAGAAAACAGTAGAGAAGGGAGTCTAGTAAGGGTGTCAGAAGGATTGGTTTCCCAAATATAAAGCTAGGAGCCTATATGCTATATTCAAATGTACACACACTCAAGGGGGATTAATGACCTATTGCGAAAGACCAAACAAAAGAGATAATATGTAAATGTTGAATAACTTTATAAACTTGGGGTGGGAAAACTTCCTAAACAAGACCCCACAAACTGTCAATCATTGATCAAAACATTGGTAGATTTGATTTAATCAAAATTAGTAATTTTTATTCCTCAAAGGACAGATAGACCAAATTAATAGATAGCAGAGAGGCAGAAAATATTTGTAATATCTTATAGTTGAAAAATAAAACCAAATGGTATATACAAAAAACTCCTGTAAATAAAGCAAGAAAGAATTGGGAAACTAAGTAGAAAAATATATTCAGAATTTGGGCAAATCAAAGAAAGGGAGCCAAATAGTCTAACAAGTATTTGAAAAGAGGTGGCTGAAACTGATAATTAAATAAATGCAAACCAAAATAATGGGACAGTTCATACATACAAGACTCACAACAATTTTTAGGGTAAGTAATACAAAATGTTGGCTAGGATGTGGGAGAATGTCTATTAACATTTGGTGGAAGTGTAAATTGGTTAAGTCATTCAGAAAAGCAAGCTGGCAGTATTTAGCTAAGTGTAAGATGTATATGTTCTCTAAGCTAAAGAGTCTACTCTTGGGTATATCATGAGAAATATTTACATAGTTCCAAAAGAGGTCATGAATAAGTTTGTTTACTACGGTAACAGTATTTTGCCTCAAATCACCATTTCCACAAACACAACATGGGGGTAAAAAGCAGGAATGTCTGTATCCACTGAAGCTATTTGAACCAACTAGATATATAGACAATGTCATAAATAGACCTTGAGGGCACTGTACTGAGTATAAGGGAAAGAAATAGAACATAATTCATAGAAAAATACCATGAATGGAAGTTAAAAACACATACACACAGGAGAAAAATGTAATTTTAGAAGGATACATGCATAAATAGACACATAGCAAAGATTTTTAGAGTAGAAACTGGCAGTAGGGAAGGGAAAGAGAATGGGGATCAGCATGACAGGGAAAAAATATCATACACAACAGATGATGATAATGTGCTCTGAACTGGGGAGTATTTTTAACTCAGTCCTCTAAATTTGACATTACTAGAAGGAAGAGGAGGTGGAGAAGGATTGATTATCACTTGACTGATCTGGTGGCTCAAATATGTGAGCAGGACACACACTTTATTTCTGATTTTTTTTGGTGTTGTCTTCTTTCTTGGCAAGTTTCTCTTCCTATGATCCCATGCTGCCTACGAGGAGCTCTTGGGCTACATGTTTCTCCTTTATATTCAGCGAGGAAGAATATTTTTTACTTCTGAACCATCAAAGAAAGTCTGGTCTTCCATATGGTTGGTAGGCCTTGATGGAAACTTTGCTCTTCCTTAGAGACTGGTGTTCATCTTTCTGCCCCCATATGGATGGAGATTGATTCTCCTCCAAGTCCCTTGTACTGAAGGCCTAAATCTGTTTCATTTATCCAGTGAATAATTCTGTTTCAGCTTTTCCTCGTTGCTCCAACTTTGACATCACTCTTACTTCTCTGGAACATATGGAGGTCAATTTTGAGATTTCTAGAGTTTTTGTTGGTTTGCATATGTAACATTTCATACAGAGTTCCTTTGTGTTTATATGGGAGTTATTTTTTATACCTGTATTAATGTATTATAATTAATTTCCTCCTTTTGTTGAGAAGTTTATCCTGGGTTTCAAAGTCAGCCTACAAACAAAATTTGGAATATGAGTTAGTAATGAATTTGAGAGCTAAAGGTATATTTTAAAAATTCAACAACATGGTCAAATAACTTACAAAATATTTCTAACAACCAAGAACAAAATGTTAAAATTTCAAAAAAGTTTTTAAAATTCTAAGAAACCAACTTACAAAATAATTATAAATAATTGCAAAGTAATTACTGTTTTGGATGAAAAATTAAACTTTCCAGGAAAATTGGCTTGCAGTAGAATGTAGAAGAGTATGCCTATGTGTGTGACCTTTCTGTATTTGACAAGACTGTTTACCTCTTTTGAGTGATTCTTAAGCCAAACCTGTAAAAACCACCGAAAGATTTTGAGTTGCTAATATGGCCAAATGTATTTATTGTCCAAAAATAAGCTTTATTTTGGGAAAAATTAATCTATATTCATGGCTTTCCTTCTCAATATTTTAAGTAGCTTCCAAATGCTGTTGTCATCCCCATTTGATGAATTCTAGGATTAATAATATCTGCATTTTATACATGATAGAACTTAGGTGACACAGCCAAGGCAAATAGGTCAACTTTTGACCATCCATGCGTGCATTAGCCAATTTTTTATTGTTATCTACAAAATTGCTTCTACTGCCTACATTATTATAGTTTATAAGCCAGAAACACAGAGACCAAATGGGATTGGAAATATGAGTGCTCGCACATGACTGTTGGCGATCACTACTCAAAATCATATTTAACAGAAAAAGTTATTAATGTCTCTGTAGACAGGAAAGGACATTTAATTCATAAGCCAGTATCCTAGAATGGTAGAGAATTTCAGATTGAAGGATGAATCTAGCTCAGTACATCATTTCCTATTCATTTCCTCATTGTACTAAATGATGAGACTCATCACTTGGTAGCCTCTAGGTTATTTCATAATGTCAATGGAAAAATAGTATTCTGGCTTAAATCTATTACTCTGAAACAATACAAAATTCACACACAATTCCTCAGGAAACCCACATACACAGCTGCTTTGGGTGAAATTGTTTCAGAAGCTCTTTCAAAGAATATTTCTGGTTTATATGTTTTACTAGTTTTTAAAATTGTTATATTATTCACTCATAAGTCCTAATATCTCTTGCTATTTTACCCTCAATTGTATTTTAACACTTCTCTTTAAATTTGTTCTTCCTGGTAGAGAGGATATTGGCTTTTAACAAAATTCAACAGAGCATTTGATATTATTAAATGACTAATGTGTATATTTCAGTGAAACTCTTAGCATATTTCCAGAGAAACTAGAAACAAAAAGATTCATTATGTATCAGAAAAAATTACAAAGAGAAGGGTGAAATTTGTCTAATTCTTAATAAACTACTGAAATATTTACTAAATGGTAGGCAAACAATCCAAAGAGTTATTACAGTTTTTGAGGCCCTTAATTTGCTCTCAAAAAAGAATAAACAGTTTTATTCTAGGAAAAATCTGGCACAATTCATCCCATTTTTCCATTTGTTCATACTGTGTAGAATCATTCAAAAGTAAAGTGAAAGTGTAGTTACTGTTTGATTTTTTTTTTTTAAATAGGCTCCACACCCAGCATAGAGTGGGGTTCAAACTCACAATCATAAGATCAAGACCTGAGCCGAGATCAAGAGTTGGACACTCAACTGACTGAGCCACCCAGGTGCCCCTGTTTGATATTTATTTACTTGTCTCCCACAGTGTAGTGTTCTAACTAACTAAAATAGTATTGGTCTTCATGTCTACTTTCAAATAGACAAGAGCAAAGGTAATGATATAATTCAAATAGTCAATCTCAAAACAAAGGCATTTGGTTATTTCGTATATGCCAAGTAAATTGAAAATGGGATTCTTAGATTTTAGGAAGTGCAATTCAGCACAATGGGAACAAAAATTGGAAATGACATTATCCAGCTGACTGAAAAGTCCACTAAACCCCATTATTTGGGGTTTTTATTATTACATAGATTTATAGCATAGTAAATTGCCTTAGGACAGGAGTGTAAAATCTCGGATTAATGAAGGGGCTTCAAGGAGTGTTAATAAATTTCTGAAACGGTATGGAAAATTATGTGTGTTTTTTTTCTAAAGAAAATCATTCAAAGCTTTCATTGGATTCTCTAAGGTATATATAGCTGGAAAAGTCAAGAACCAGTATCTTAGAAAGGAATTACTAATAATTTCCTAAGTGAAAACGAAGAGTTGTCAAGTTCGTTTGTTTTCTGTGACTAATGCAAATAATGCCATTGATCCATTCTCAGGGGGCTTGATTTTTAAATTTCTTCTTAGTTTAAAAACTTCAACCTCTTTGCCATTTGAGACTCACTATTGTTACATTTACTCATAGAAACTCCAGCCTAAGTGATTTCTACCTTTATCACCCTAATGATACTTTATCTAGGGATATCTTGGAACACTATAGAGAAACAAAGACAAATTTAGCAGGCTTTTGTTTTGTTCTTTGAGCAGCAGAAATCTGTACTATAAAGGATAGTGCTTTCAATCTATAACTATAATGTAAGATTTGTCAGGAATGATACCGTGCTTGTTTTGTTTAATATTTTTTTAAATTAAAAAATAATTTTTTTAAATTATAAAATAGTTTTAGATTTACAGAAAAGTAGCGATAGTACAAAAATTTCCCATGTAGCCTGCCCCAGTTTTCCCTATTATTAACATCTTACATTAGTATAGCAATAACCTATATATAGTATAATACATTTGTCACAGTTAATTAACCAACTGATACACTATTATTTACTAAAATCAATACTTTATTCAGACATCCTTAGTTTTTATCTAATGCTCTTTTTCTATTCCAGGATCCTATCCAGGAAACCACATTATCTTTGTCATGTTCCTTAAACTCCTCTGTGCTATGACAGTTTCCCAGACTGTCTTTGTTTTCCCTGACCTTTATGGTTTTGAAGATTACTGGCCAAGTATTTTGTAGGATGTCTCTCAATTGAGGCTTGTCTGATGTTTTTCTCATGATTAGATTGGGATTATGGGTTTTGGGGAGGAAAACCACAGAGGTAAAGTACCATTCTCATTATATCATATCAAAGCTGCATACTATCAAAATTGATTTATTTTTATTAATGTTAATATTGATGAACAGGCTAGAATAGTGCTTGTTAGGGTTCTTCACTGTAAAGTTACTCTTTTTTACCTTCTTTTATTACCGTACTCTTTCGAAGGAAGTCACGATACACAGCCCACAGTTCAGGAGTTTGGAGTTAGGCTCCACCTCTTTTTGGGCAGAATATCTATGTCAATTTTTTGCACGTTCTTGCATGGGAGTCTGATCTATAGTTTCTTATTTATTATATATAGAAATATATTTAAATATAAATATTTATACTTGTGAACATTTATTTTATACTTTGGGTTATAATTCAATATGATCTTGTTGTTGTTCAAATTGTTCTAGCTTTGGCTTTTGGTAACTATTTTAGTTAGCTATGGTTTCCCTTTGACCTATCTCCTCATTATTGTGGATTTTTTTTTTTTTTTTTTAGCCCTTCCTTACAATTTATAATGTTTCAGGCTCATTCTCTTCCTTTTTTGTTTGTTTGTTTTTTAATGTATATCTGAGTTTCTCATTCATATCATTTTTTTTCTCCCTGAAGGCCTCCTTTGAACATTTCTTACAAATTTCTCTACTCTCCTTGTTTTGTCTCCTCTTTTGACTTTGGGCTTCCCTAAGTTCTCTCCCTAAGACAAAGTTGGCATCATGGAGCTCTTTCAACTGTAATCCACTGCATTATACTGGAGACCTGTTGGCATCATGGTACCTGTGGGGCAAGAGAAGAATTCTGTAATACTGTAATTAAATCTCAGGTTTTTTTTAGTTGGCTTGTCTTCCTGGCCTGGGACCTTCAAAATATTTCTTAGTTTTCTCTTCTCGCCACACTCCTTAGGTAAGACAGGAAGGTTAGAGGGGGCTGGAGCGGAAGAAATGCCTTTTCCTAAGTGGGATAAAGCTCTAGTAAAGGTTTGTTTTGCTGGAGGGTAGTAAGTTTTTGTTACAGAAAATGCACTGTGTATATTTTATGATGATTACTCTTTTTCTGCCTCTGCCAGAGTTGTGAGGGGATCTTTCTCAGCTCTTTTATGTAAGAACCTGGTGGAGTTCCCAGAGGTAACACCGTTCAGAGTGTGGGGGCCCCATTTAGACAGCAATCACCTGGAGTTTCTCATTCTAATGCAATTTCACTCTTAGCCTCCAGTGATTCATCAGAATTACCATTTAAGTGTTCCTACCAGTTATGGCTCTGGTGGCTTCTGTTCCAGATAAACAGATCTTAGTTGCAGCGGTATTCATCAATCTTTCCAGATTTCAGAGAGGCAGTTTGCCTTGCAACCTTAGTTCTCTGATGGGTCCATGAAAAGGAATTGATTTTCAAATTGTTTCATTTTTATTTATTGTAAGGATAAGAATGGTGACCTCCAACCTGATTACATATTGGAGCTTAAATTAAAAGTCCCAGGTATCATATTGTGGTTCTGTGATTAAATATGTTTCGGAAACATTGGTTAAACAAGTTAAAATATTTTTTTATTCTAGAATTTCTTCAAGACTAAAGAAATTTTATTTAAATTATTTAAACAAACAAAAAACCAGTTCACCCATTTCTCTTACCCTCTGCCTCTTGCAACCACCAATCTGTTCTTCATTATCTGTGAACTGTTTTTTAGATTCCAGAGATCAGAGAGATCGTATGGTATTTGTCTTTCTCTGTCTTATTTCACTTAGCATAATGTCCTTGAAGTTGATCCATGTTGTCAAAATGGCAAGATTTCATTCTCATTTATGACTGAATAATATTTTATCTCTATGTATCCATCATCTATCTGTCTATCTATCTTGGCTATTATAAATAAACCTGCAGTGAATATAGGGGTGCATTTTCAAATTAGTGTTTTTGTTTTCTTTGGAAAAATACCCAAAAGTGGAATAGCTGGATTACATGGCAGTTACATTTTTAATTTTTTGAGGAACCTCCATGCTGTTTTCTGTATTGTCTGTACCAATTTACATTCCCACCAACAGTGCAAAAAGATTCTCTTTTCTCCACATTCTCACTAACACTTGTTATGTCTTGTTTTTTTGACGATAGTCATTCTAACAGGTGTGAGGTGACAGCTTATTGTGGCTTTGGTTTACATTTCCCTGATAATTAATGATATCAAACATCTTTTCCTATACCTGTTGTTCAACTGTATATCTTCTTTGGGAAAATGTCTATTCAGATCTTCTGCCCACTTTTTAATTGGATTATGGAGTTGCATGAGTTCTTTGTATATTTTGCATAGTAGCCTTTTATCAGGTATGTGATTTGCAACTACTTTCTCTTAATTCAGCAGGTTACCCTTTCATTTTGCTGATGGTTTACTTTGCTATGCAGAAGCTTTTCAGTTTAATGTAGGCCACTTGCTTATTTTTGCTTTTGTTTCTTTTGATTTTGGTGTCAGATTTAAAAGAATCATTGCCAAGACCTATGTCAAGAAGCTTATCACCTATGTTTTTTTCTAGGATTTTTATGGTTTCAGGTCTTCATTCAAGTCTTTAATCCATTTTGAGTAAACGTTTGTGTATGATGTAAGATAATTGCATTTTTTTGCATGTTGCTGTCCATTTTTCCCAATACCATTTATGGAAGAGACTGTCCTTTCCCCATTGTGTATTCTTGGCTCCTTTGTCACTGTTATTGACCATATATGTGCATGAGTTTATTTCTGGGCTTTCTATTTTGTTTCATTGATCAACCTGTCTGTTTTTATGGCAATACTATATTGTTTTAACTACTATAGCTCTATAATACAGTTTGAAATCAGGGACTGTGATGCCTCCAGCTTTGTTCTTTCTCAAGATTACTTTGGCAATTCAGGATCTTTTATGGTACCATATAAGTTTTAGGATTATGTGTTTTATTTCTGTGAAGAATACCATTGGAATTGATAGGCATTACACTTGAATATGCAGATTGCTTTATGTAGTATGGACATTTTAATAATACCAATTCTTCCAATCCAAGAGTGGTATACTTTTCCATTTATTTGTGTCTTCTACAATTTCTTTCATTAATGTGTTTATTTTTCAGGATATAGGTCTTTCACCTCTTTGGTTAAATTTATTTATAGTTATTTTATTCTTTTTGATGCAATTGTAAATGGAATTTTTGTTCTTCCTTTCCAATATGGATGCCTTTTATTTCTTTTTCTTGCCTAATTTCTCTGGCTGGACTTCCAAAACTATGTTGAAAAACAGTGGAGAAAGTGGGCATCCTTGTCTTGTTCCTGATCATAGGAAAAGTTTTCCAGCTTTCACCACTGAATATGATGTTAGCTATGGACTTGTCATGTGTGGCCTTTACTATGTTGAAATATGTTCCCTCTATACCCAGTTTGTGTAAAGTTTTCATCATAAATCTTTCAGACTTCATTATTTTTATATGTAAATCCCCAATGTAGCCAAATTCCAATAATATTCTAGCACCACCTCACTATTGTGATCACAAAATATAAACATTGCAGCATTCTCTTATTTATGTCATCTATTTCTTTATATAAATTTTCTGATTGAGACAAATTCTTTTAAATATAGCAATTTAAACAGTTATCATGCAAATACAATATTCAGAATATTTCTAAGTATATTTACCCATGTGATTTTACCTTTACAACCTTTCTAAACATATATAACTATATATACAACTATATATATATATATATAACTATATATATATATATAGTTTCATCAAATGTATTTCCAACCTCTAGTATAACAGATTTCTCCTCTTATTAATTCTTCACATTTCTTTCAATATATGCATAGCCCAGTAGTTTAAAATAATCAGTCAGATTTTCTGGGCAAAAACAAACAAACAAACAAACTTCTCTTTCTAAACTTTCTAAATCCCACTTAAAAAGTAGACATCTGAAATCTTACCCTCTCTAGCCACACAAAATGAATGAGTGTGGTATTTGTAAAATAATTGAAGTTCTTTTAAATGCATATAATACCAGATAATGTGAAACACTGTTATTGTGTTACATGAAATCTCATCACCTATAAAAATTTAGGATGCCAAGAAACCCAATATAAGGGTGAATGAAAAAGCATGGCTACCCACAAGGATGTCATACATTATGTATTTTATGCTTTGCATAAGAAACATCTGGAATGAATAAACTAGAATGGGCCACTGAATTAAGGTGTAAGAAGGAACTCAAGAGGAAATAGTTTCTATATAAAATATAAGGTGAGGAAAAGAGAAACAAAAGCCAAGAAAGGACTAATTCTCCAGCCAAGATCTATGAGTCTTGCCAAAGTGTGGAGAGTAAAAGGTAGGCATATATCACCCATATTTATGTCCTTAAACCTCTACTCACCAACACAAATTAAAAGACCTACACATTTCATGTTGGCAAAAGCAAAGATACCTAATCCATTTGCACACATTACTAACTGTTCCAAATTCACATTTCCATGTGAAACTACAGAATAGGAACAGTATGTGTGTTTAGATTATATTACACCTGGCTTTTTGAAATTTTAGCTCTTTCCACAAGTATAATCCACTGGTTGATTTTTGGGTAATTCTGTTTCTACAAATGGTCTAAAGGAGTATGCCTCCAGTATGTGGGGAAAAAGCAAAGAAGACTTAGGAAATTGATAGAATTTGGCATATGTGTGGCCCATATGTAGCCTATGTGTGGTAGACAACTGTACTATATTTCTTAGCCTAGAAAGTTCTACTCCAATTTTCCCTCCATATGATTGCCTTTATTGTCCTAGATGATAAGGCAGTGTGAACCAGTGCCAGGGCATTATAGGCCACATATAGTAATCATGGAATTATGAAACTATAAAAACCTCAGGAGACTGAACCCAGAGGGTTATATTTGGTAAAAGGAAGTAACAAGGTGTCATGGCTTCTGCAAAAGTTGTGTGACGGTGTGGAGAAGTATAAGCTGCTGATGTGGATTCAAGGAGGAATCAACCTGCCAAAAAACTACCCTGGTTTCTACCTTCAGTAGAAAAAAAAGGAATAGAAACCATAGGTCAGAGAAAGACAAAGAGACAGAGAGAAAAGATAAGATAGCTGGTGTCATGATGTTAGTAACTTACTTTTAAAATTCTTCAGCATAAAATGGGATATGAAGGTATGCATTAGTGGTTTTCACCTCACTTTAGGACTGTTGGACAGTTATTTGTTCCAATAATAAAAAAAAAAATCCACACTCCATGGGTGGTCAGCCAGTATTATAGCAGAAAAGCCTTTATAACATGAGCTTCATCTATCTTATATTTAATGAAATACAGATGAGTGGCTAATTAGCATAATTAATATCAGAAACGGATTTTCATTGGTGAAGTTAGTTGCTTGTTAACCAGCACAATGGATGGTAGAAATGGGTTCTCAATTGTGAAATGAGTAGAGTTCAAGATATGTATATTGGTTAAAGTATGGAAACACACTTAACAGTTGGATTAAACGAGGAATTAGAATCTATGAAATTTGTCACCTGTACCCTTGGGATATGTCTTAGTCAGCATGACCCGCTATAACAAGATACCACATACCAGGTGGCTTAAGCAACAGACGTTTCGCACAGTTCTAGAAGCCGGGAAGTCCAAGACCAAGGTGCTGACAGATTCAGTTCTTGATGAAGGCTGTCTTCTCAGCTTATACACAGCTGCCTTCTGGCTGTGTCCTCACATGGCCTTTTCTCAGTGGTTGTGCTTATAGAGAGAGCTCTCTGTATTCCTCTTCTATGAGACACTAACCTCATCATGAGGGCCCCACCCTCATGACCTAATCTAAACCTAATCACCTCCCAAAGGTCCCACCTACAAAGAGTATCTCTTTGGGGATTAGGGCTTCAACATATGAATTGGTGGGGAGGGGCACAAATGCTGAGCGTAACAGGATGTCACCTAAGGCTGGATTGCTAAATGGATTTGAGTCTGATCTTTTGGTGACAGAATTCTTTTTTGCTTAAGGCTAATTTGTAAAGGTAACAAAATAAGCCTCTGAAATACTGTTAGGTCTCTTTCTAGCGACTTACTCCTGTGTGAGCTATTATATGTTTTAAAAAGACAGTGAGCTGGGTCACTACCAAACTTCAACAACGTTGGAACTCTTGTCTGCCTGCTAACACACGTTTCATTAATGTACGTCTGTATGAATGCAGAATTTGGTCCGAGACTTACTTTTATAACAACTGGTAGCAAAGTTATGAAGGAGCAGCGAACATTCATCCACATCAAAGTTTTTAGCTTTTTCTATGAAAGGAACCTCTGAGCTGCATAGAACCAATGGCTCACATGGATTCACAACAGTCTGCAATCACGTGCTACAGAGGAGTGAATGTCTTCTGTTCCAGTGTTCCGCTGGCCTGTGTAGTGGTAGACACATACTGTTTAGTAAGACAGTTACCCTGATGGCCTAAAATATGGTAAGTTTTAAATAACTGCCATGTTGCTATATCTCTGTTTTATAGAGGAATAAACTGAAAGTCAGAGAGGTTAAGTAGCTTGCCCAATTCTAACAAGTAGTAAGAGATAGAGCAAGTGGTTGATTCCAAATGTCACACTTTTTAACACCGTGTTCTCTTCTCCAAGTCACGGTTCTATATCTGGGGACACAGGAAATAGGAAACAAGTTCCAGTAAACAACACCGTCAAAAGAGAAGTTTTGTGGGAAAAAAAAGACACACACACATTTCAAAACCTCAGGTGCCTAAGAGTGCCTTCTATTTTTTAGGGATCAGGATAAAATCCTCTCTGTATAAATTCTAGTTGTTGCTTGATGTTAAGTTAAATGTTTATTAAGCACTAGATTTCATGCCATAGAGTGGGCTCAGTCATTCTCAGCTGATCTTTTTTTGTTGTTATAAAACCTTGAGTTAAAAAACCCTTTTCAGGTACTGTTAAGAAAGGCAATGTGAACAGGATGGGGCTGCCTGAAAATTATAGTCAAGATACATTTCTTAGAGTTGTTAAGAAGCACTTCTTAGCAAATGCAGACTTAACAAGTCTTATATCTAATGGGGTATATTGTACTACATAATTGAATCACATTCAACTAGGAATCACTTGATTTTGAAATAAAAGTCACATGTTTACACGTATACACCCCCCCCCACACACACACACACCGGCACAAAGATAGAGCGAGCCTGTCAGTTTAACTTCATATAGCCCTAATTAAATGTTTGTTTTCAGCCTTGTAAGCAGCAAGATTCACAGTGACTTCTGTGAAAGAATGATTTTACCAAGACCAGAAAATTGGCAAAGCTTTTTCATTTCCTCCAGCGGGCACCATTTCCTTTCTCTCTGGGATTCCCTGTTCACCCTTCCTTGGAGAAGAACCTTCCAGAACATACTGAGAGCAAAGCGTGCAGTGTTCTTGTGAAAGCAGAATAAAAACTTGGAGGTACTTACTGAGAACGCTAGAGCTGGACCAGAGAGCTCTGTGAATGCTGAGTGCTGGCAGCTGAGTAGGCCACTTCAAAGAGATCAAGCTGCATTAGTGCTTTTAAATTTGTCCTTGGGAATGCGCTCATCTGAAACAATGATTGCAGACAAATCAGATGGATGCTGCTTTCAGAACTAAATAAATGCTCCAAGAGGACAACTCTGAGAGGAATACATTTGAAAAGTCTGGAGAGTAATTTCATGGAAAACAAATTGGGGGCCCAGTTTATTTGAAAAAAAAAAAAGGATTGGAATAGAAAAAGAAAAAAGAAAATTATTTTTAAAGGCTATTTGAACATGCCACAAATTATGCATATGTAAGATGTTTTATGCATGAGTTTGATAGCTGACAAAGAATTATTGATCACAGACATCTTATGTAAAGGGTGTTTTCCTAAATTGGGAATCTCTACCCAGTCAACCTACACAGTTCAAATATTATTTTCATTTCAGTCATAATTTATATACACAAAGATGAAATAATTCCAACATTAAAGACAAATTAAAAATAAAAATTCAGCCAAATAAATGACAGGAATTTAGGATATATACCTTAAACTTGAGAACAAACAATTATTCGCCAAATAGCATTTCCTGAGTGGGTTCTGTTTCCCATGTATTTGGGTCCCCAATGGATAGATATTTAAATGCATAGATGACTATTTCCCACATTACCATTAAGACTCAGGCACTGGGGCTGCCACGTGCACTTTCATCCCAGTGTGACCCGGAAGGAGGAACATAATCGAGGATGACCACTGACAGAAGAGTAGGTCTAGGTCATGAATGACAATGCATTTTTCCTTTAATTTCTCTTCAAAGGAGAGGACCTGGCACTGGGTCTGGGAAAATGAGATACAGTAGTCCCTCTTTATGTGCAGGGGATATGTTCCAAGACCCCCCAGAAGATACCTGAAACCGCAGATAGTCCTAACATAACGTATACTATGTTCTCCTTATATATGCATACCTGTGACAAAGTTTAATTTACAAATTAGGCACAGTAAGAAATTAACAACAATAACTAGTAATAAAATTGGATAATTATAACAATCTGCTGTAGTAAAAGTTATGTGAATGTTGTCTCTCTCTCTCTCTAAATATCTGATTGTATGTACTCACCTTTTTCTTGTGATTATGTGAGATGATAAAATGCCTACGTGATGAGACGAAGTGAGATTAATGACGTGCGTGTTGTGACGTAATGTTAGGCTATTGTTACCTTCTGACGATGTATCAGAAGGAAGATCATCTTTTTTTGTTTAAGATTTTTATTTATTTATTTGAGAGAGAGAGAGAACATGAGGAGGGGGTGGGCAGAGGGAGAGGGAGAAGCAGACTCCCCACTGAGCGGGAGCCTGATGTGGGGCTCCATCCCAGGACCCTGGGACCATGACCTGAGCCGAAGGCAGAGGCTTTACCGACTGAGCCACCCAAGTGCCCCAGGAGGACCATCTTCTTCTAGACCATGGTTGACCGTGGGTAACTGAAACCGGCAGATAAGGGGGGGGGGGGGATTGCTGCACCCATCCATGGAAATGTCAAATTGTTCCAGGTCACAAAGCTCAGAAGAATTGTACGTAAGACTTGAAATTGTAAAAACAAACAATAAACTAATTTAGGATTTCTCAACTTTCCTCAGTGACAGTGTTATTTTACCCTAAGGGTATTTGGGAACCTACAGAGAACAAAGGCATAGGCCCCTGGTTTCTTCAACAAAGTGTAAATTGATATTAACCCTCCTGGAACCCAAGAGAAAGGAGTTAAAACCAGTGCATAGGTTCTTGGCTTGCTTGGGTATGTCTGAAGAAGAAGCATCTCACTGGCGACAGGGCCCCCCTGGGCAGCTTTTTACTGCTAGGACAGTCGGTAGAAGCAGTTTATAAAGCTGTTGCTTCTTGGTGTGACTTATTCGAAGTTTCATTTCACTTAATGGTATGTAACTAGGAAATTAGAAGTGGTAGCCAGAAGCTGAATATTTCATCCAAGATATGTACCTCCATGTTAGTTAGTGTTGCCGTACTAAATTTTTTGAGGAAGATCGTTTTGAGGGCCTCCTGACTTGACAAATATTTTAGATAATCCTTAAAAATCAGTCTTGCCTTCCCAGTGTCTTAATCCAATGGAGCAAGATAAGAAAATATAATAAAGAAGTAAATATTCTAAGAAAGTGTATATAACTAAAATGTCAGGGGCGCCTGGGTGGCTCAGTTGGTTAAGCGACTGCCTTCGGCTCAGGTCATGATCCTGGAGTCCTGGGATCGAGTCCCACATCAGGCTCCCCGCTGAGCAGGGAGTCTGCTTCTCCCTCTGACCCTCCCCCCTCTCATGTGCTCTCTCTCATTCTCTCTCTCAAATAAATAAATAAAATCTTTAAAAAAATATAAATTAATTTAAAAAAATAAAATAAAATAAAATGTCTTTGACTCCAATTCAGATCACTGGATATGAAAAGCCAGTGGAATCCCAAATCCCCAAGCCTTCTTCCTCTCCTGTTAGAGTTTTTGGAGGCTTATATCTTCTCCTTGGCAATTTTTTTTTTTTTTTGCAAGGCATTCTTTCTTTCTTTCTTTCTTTATTTTTATTCTTATGTTAATTCCCATACATTACATCATTAGTTTTAGATGAAGTGTTCCATGATTCATTGTTTGTGCATAACACCCAGGGCTCCATGCAGAATGTGCCCTCCTCAATACCCACCACCAGGCTAACCCATCCTCTCACCCCCCTCCCCTCTAGATCCCTCAGTTTGTTTTTCAGAGTCCATCGTCTCTCATGGTTCATCTACCCCTCCGATTTCCCCCGCTTCATTCTTCCCCTCCCGCTACCTTCTTCTTCTTCTTTTTTTTTTTCCTTAACATATATTGCATTATTTGTTTCAGAGGTACAGATCTGAGATTCAACAGTCTTGCACAATTCACAGCGCTTACCAGAGCACGTACACTCCCCAGTGTCTATCACCCAGTCACCCCATCCCTCCCACCCCACCCCCCACTCCAGCAACCCTCAGTTTGTTTCCTGAGATTAAGAATTCCTCATATCAGTGAGATCATATGATACATGTCTTTCTCTGTTTGACTTATTTCACTCAACATAATACCCTCCAGTTCCATCCACGTCGTTGCAAATGGCAAGATCTCATTCCTTTTGATGGCTGCATAATATTCCATTGTATATATATACCACCTCTTCTTTATCCATTCATCTGTCGATGGACATCTTGCCTCTTTCCACAGTTTGGCTATTGTGGACATTGCTGCTATAAACATCGGGGTGCACGTACCTTTTCAGATCCCTACTTTTGTATTTTTGGGGTAAATACCCAGTAGTGCAATTGCTGGATCATATGGTAGCTCTATCTTCAACTTTTTGAGGAACCTCCATACTCTTTTCCAGAGTGGCTGCACCAGCTTGCATTCCCACCAACAGTGTAGGAGGGTTCCCCTTTCTCCGCATCCCCGCCAACATCTGTCGTTTCCTGACTTGTTAATTTTAGCCATTCTGACTGGTGTGAGGTGGTATCTCATTGAGGTTTTGATTTGGATTTCCCTGATGTCCTTGGCAATTTTTAACTTTCTTTGCATGGGTTACTGGCCATTCTGTTGTGTGGTCAGTAACACGTTTAGTTAGTATTCTTTCAGCACCTGAAACTTGTCTTCATTGACATCAGTCTAGCTTTTCACAGCCACGGGTACTGCCTCAGGCTTACTGGATTCCCAAATGGAGAGTCATGATCTGTTTTCTTTGATTATGTGACTTTTCTCTTGGATCTTGAGGAAAGAGTCTTTCGGACTATGTCAGAGAATATTCTAGTGGTCTCACCCATTGTTAGAGCCAAAAGCATTGGGTCCCACGACTGGAATCATCCCCAGATTCCAGTCAGGTGCCTGATGTTGCTCCACCAGAGGCACAGAGCCTGCACACTCCCAGAAGTGTTCCTCTGCTGAATGTGGTAGCGTCTCTCGATACCCTCTTTGCTCAAAATGACCAGGATTTCATGACGGGTTCCAAAAATTCTCACTAGGAGCTCACTGCATTCTTGTTTACATAGGACAAGTAGAGATAAATCGATCTTTTAACCAGGCTACAGATGAGTAATATTTCAGTTTTGATAACTAGTAGAACAGCTCAGGAATTGTAGATTGGTGTGAGGATCCTAAGTCCAATTCTTTCCTTCTATTAGCTGATGTTTTCTCAGTTTTTCTATGCCAAGCAATGAGTTTTTTTTACAGAAACTAAGGACTGGTATGTCTATGTATTTAAGAACATTTTCTTAAATGTCAATATTTTATAGGACATTTTGTGCTTACCTTTTATGTACTTTTATTTTCATCTATGATAATTCAAGAGTCATCAAAGAAAACATATATAAGTAAAATTTTTAAATGACATTTTCAGTCATTTATATTCTGATATTAAATTTAATTAACTGATGCATTAGGTGGTTATTTCAAAGTGTGCAGACAATTGATGTGTAATAAGAATTAAGTGTGTGGGTTCTGATCAGCAGAGACTGCCTGCTGTTCTATCTAAAATGAACATGTAATAATAAATTGTACCCAAAATGGTATATTAATTTCTTCAGGGAAAAAGATTTTTATTGTTAGCTGGTTCAGGACCATTTCCACGATGTCTTTGTAATTCCCATGAGGGCCAGCTTAATACAAAGGAGGCAAATGTAAGATATTGGAGTTGATTATATTTTATTAGATCCATATACAGCTTGAGAAAATTAAGGCTGAGTTCTGTGATGTGTCACATTAAGTCTGAAGGATAAACTCTCAGGCTAGGTTATTACTAGAATTATCACCAAAAAATATTATTTGGGATATAAACATAATAATGTGCTGATACTACAGAGAGAAACATAGATTATTTTCTTCATTCCAATTAATATAACAGTTGTAATCACTCACACCATCAATGGACAACTGTTGCCAAAATTATTGTGTTTCTTTTTTCTTTTTCTTTTTTTAATAAAAATAGTACATATTTTAAATATATAACATGATGACTTGATATACATACATATAGTGAAATGATTGATTACTGTACTCAAGCTAATTAACATATCATCTCTCATAGTTACCTTTTTGTGTATGTGATGAGAGCACCTCTCATCATATTCCCAGTATTCAGTTTTGTCTTATTAGCTATAGTCATCATGTTGTACATCAGGCTTCTAGACTTACTCGTCCTGCATAATTGCAGCTTTGTAGCTTTTGACCAGCATCTCTTCCCACCACCCTGTAACCACCATTCTACTCTCTACTTCTATGAGTTCAATTTTTTGTTGTTGTTGTCTTTCTTTTTTCTTTTCTTTTTTTAGATTCCACATGTAAGTGAAATCATACATTTCTCTGTCTGGCTTAACTCATTTAGCATAATGTCTTCAAAGTTTATCCATGTTGTCACAAATGGCAGGATTTTCTTCTTTTTAAAATTTGAATACAGTTCTATTATATGTTGTCGTGACTTTGTTAAGTGAACATTTAAGTAGAGCTCTGGGGTATCAGTGATGAGCCATGGTTCAACAAGGACTAGAAGCAAAACAGGGGTCTGTTGCTCACAGGTCATGGGGCAGGTACCCAGCACACCTTGGTGGGGGGAGGGGTAGGTCAAGGCAAGCTGAGAAAGCATGGCAGGACCCAGGGCACATGCCTTTTTTTTTTTTAAAGATTTATTTATTCTTTTATTTGACAGAGAGAGAGAGAGAGACAGCAAGAGAGGGAACAGAAGCAGGGGGAGTGGGAGAGGGAGAAGCAGGCTTCCCGCGGAGCAGGGAGCCTGATGTGGGGCTCGATCCCAGGAGCCTGGGATCGTGACCCAAGCTGAAGGCAGTCGCTTAACTGACTGAGCCACCCAGGCGCCCCGGGCACATGCTTTTTATTAGGGACTGTGAGTGGAGAGCAACCTGATTAAAAAATGGGCAAAGGACCTAGATAGACATTTTTCCCAAGAAGACCTATAAATCACCAACAGGTATATGAAAAATATATGAAAGGATCACTCAACATCACTAATCATCTGAAAACGCAAATCAAAATCATGATGAGGTATCACCTCACACCTGTTAAAATGGCCATTATCAAAAAGTCAAAAGATAACAAGTGTTGGCAAGGATGTGGAGAAAAGGGAACCCTTGTGCACTATAGTGTAATTGGTATGTAAATTGGAATTATATGTGATTGTATGTAATTGGAATGTAAATTGGTATAGGCACTATGGGAAACAGAATGGAGTTTTTCCAAAAAATTAAAAATAGAACTACCACATGATCAAGCAACCCCACTTCTAAACTTTTCTTTTTTAATGGAAATCCAAATTGTTAGAAAGAAGGGCAGTTTTAGACTATAGAGTTGAGGATACTGAATATCAGCAACTTGGCTGAATTTGGTTCTAACTCAATACTGGGTGGTGTCTATGTGAGTATCTGGCTTCCAGGTCAAATAAATAATAAAAAGATGATGTGAACCACTTCAAAGCAGAAAAATACGATTTTAAATGTCAGTGATTTGGCCAAGTTACACAGTTAGTGAGCAGCAAAGTGCAGTTCCCTAACTCCTAAGACAATATTCTTTCCACTTCATTACACAGATATAGAGAGCATTTTCTCATTTGAACAAAGCCGTGGTGAGAATAGTATTGGCTCCATTACCATTAATATTAAGATGGTTCCAAAACTCACTCTCTCTCCTCTCTTTCTCTCTTCCTCTTTCTTTCTTTCTCTCTTCCCTCTCTCTTTTCTTTCTTCCTTCCTTTCTTTCTTTTTCTTTCTTTCTTTCTTTTTCTTTCTTTCTTTTTCTTCCTTCCTTCCTTCCTTCCTTCCTTTCTTTCTTTCTTCCTTCCTTCCTTCCTTTCTTTCTTCCTTCCTTCCTTTCTTTCTCTTTCTTTCTTTCTTTCTTTCTTTCTTTCTTTCTTTCTTTCTTTCT
>NC_058415.1:21889728-21931210 GCF_002201575.2 Neomonachus schauinslandi
TCTTTCTTTCTTTCTTTCTTTCTTTCTTTCTTTCTTTCTTTCTTTCTTTCTTTCTTTCTTTCTTTCTTTCTTTCTCTCTCTCTCTCTCTCTCTTTCTTTCTCCCACACACACTTACATAAAACTATAAACTGAAAACACAACACTTTAAGAAAGGGTGTCTTTTTTCCCTTGAATTATCCATGTAATTCCCTTGATTTTCTCCTTGTCACAATGTGTCTTGCAAATTCAATTAACTGTCTTAGTTTTCTTACTCTCCTTAGTCCCCTCCTCCCATTTGATAGTCTTGTGAAAATCCAATCTTTTCAAGATAATACATTTAATAATCCTCTGAGGCAGTTCTGTCATTTGCAGCACAATTTTTTTTCTTTGTCAATTATTATCAACTTTAGGCACTGTTATCTATTTTTGACACAGCAGGAGATGTCCTTAGCTCAGCTAACCTAGGCTATGTACAATTAGATAAGATGCAGAGCAGTACTGGTGCTGAGTAGCCAGTTTCCTTCCCCTGTTGTGTTCATGATCCTTGGAGAATTATATAGTAGTGAATCCTCTAAGTTCTATTTGGCTGTGTGAATTCTAGTTGCCCAAGTGTTTAATGCGCTATTACCATCGAGTGAATTCTAGAGATTTATAGTATTGTTTACCACTTTCCCATCTCACTGAGTAATTGAAAAGGATACAATTCCTCATTTAAAATAAAGTACACAATAGTGGTAGGAATTATATTTGTTTCCTAGGTAACAACTATTCACTCTTGATCAACTTCAGACATGGGTTTCCTTTATAAAATGATAGGTTTTAATAGGCAGAACAGTAAATAACATGCACTTTGGCATCACAGTCTCAGGAAGAATATATGGTGAGAGGTGGGAAATGAACTTTTCAATAGTTTTCTAATTATTCATTTACAGAAGAAAAGACCATTTATATAAGTTATTTATTTTTTCTCTCCTTAACTTTAATCAGGCCTGAATCACAGCCAATAGCTTTATCCATGACCACATTCTGACATTATGGTGTTCATTTCATGTATTACTTTCTTCTCTTTTTTTATTTTTTGACAAACCCAGGAAATTAAAATTGTTGCCAGTAATCCAGACACACATTGTAATCATAGTTTTTTAGATATAAAAAGTGTTTCTTCAGTTTGCCTTTTTGAGCTTTGAACATTCCAAGCCTTCACCTCTGGGATATATATGAGGGCCTTTGGTATACTGCAGTAAATTATCCAGACCCCCCTGTGTTTCATTATAACTTGCATATTGCACTTGTAAGAACAGCATTAATACAAAATGATTTGACTGATGCAGTCCCTCGAAACCATCTTGCCTTCTTTGGGGATGTAATTCAATCTGTATAAGAGAAATTTTGGATTACAATTAATAATTATCATGGTAAAAGCTAGAAATGAGGAGAAAATGTAAAGAAATATCCTCAGGATGGAAAAGGAGGAGGTACATTAAAGAGATCATAAACTATTCTTCATGTAGTTTATTGTCTTTTTGTAACTCCTCTAAAATACAACAAAAAAGAAACAGCAAAATAAAAGGAAATCTACAAGCTTTGTTTCATCTTTCACTTCACTCAGATTGCAGAATAAAATGTGCATTTTAATAACTGAACTTTTACTTAATGTCTACAGTCTTGGTTTTAAAAACTGCTAGTGCGGTTGAGATTTGTTTTTATCAGCTGTAAAGGTCCTAGATTACATCAAACTGGGGGTGCTTAAAGCAAGATTCCACATGGTCAAAAAACCCACATATCTCTTACCAGAAACATGAAGAGACAATAAACCACTGTATACTCTGAAATCATTTGCATTCTAAATAAAGCTTTCCAAGGAATTGAGTAGTGGATCATTGAGTCTCATAAGAGGCCAGGTAAGGATTCAGAATTTCCACTTCAAAAAGTTGCTCCAGCAGGACCAAAATGAGTAAATCTGAGGAATGTTCCAGCTCAAACTGAAATCCAGGAAATGCAATCCAGCAAGGCCTCCTGTGCCAAAGGCTTAGTCACCAAAAAAATCAACTTCATGGGAATCCAACAGCCAGCCTTGGCCCACCTTTTGTAATGGGGCAGATAAGGGCTCAGAGTTGGGTGGATCTGTTGTCTCTATCCAAGGAAATTTGGTTCAGCAGTAGGGTGAGGTCAGGTTTGGGCAACTAGGATCCTACGTGTTATAATTAATAACAGGGTTTTGTAATCATAGCAGCATTTAAAAAGAGGCATGAATGAACCTGCAAGGTGGGAAGAAAGGCACATACAGTAAAATATGGCAGATAAAATAATGATTCCTTCAGAGGTCAATAGTACAGATGGCTCCTGACCATGTATTTACACTTGCCCATTTCTTACCCTCTGCCTTGACTTGACCAAACTTGACTTCTCTTCTCCCCAAGACCCCAAAACTCTGGTTGGCCCCCAAGTCTGAGCAAGCACTAAAATGCAGAACATCTCCCTTTAACAGCTCATCTTGAGAATCAGATGACCACAGCCAGAAATGTTTCCCATCAGACCTCCTCTATCATGTTATCACTTGCTCAATTCCTGCTAGTCCCTTTAAGAGTTCCTGCTAGTCCAGTGACCCCTCCCTATAAAAGAAAAGCTTTTTATTTTCTTTTTGGTTTCTTTTTAAATCACTTTGTTGAGGTATGGCTAACATATGCTGATTTTTGAGACCCTTGCAGACCTAAAGATTGGAACATTTTCCCTATTGCAGTAGTCTCTTTGAATAAAATCTTTCTCATCTAAGTACAGAGCTGTTTTTATCTGACACCCTAAAGATGGGCAATGGGTTCTTTTGGTTAGGAAACAACCAGTTCTAGCTGAGTAGCTCTGTCTCTTGCCTATTCCATTTTATCTGTTTTTCTAATGTTGAAGGCTGAGTTTTCTCTCACCTTTTAGTGTCAGTCATTCTTTTTATGTATTATTACTTTCTTTTGGCTGGTTTGTCTTTCTTGTCATCTATATTCCATTTGGAGAATCTAAGTGTATCAGGATCCAAGCCTTCTTCAGGTTCTGATCATCCCCTGGGATGACAAGATTAAGCTACTGAGGACTTAAGCTTTGTTAAAGAAATTTGAAGGGAGGCAAAGCAATTCAGTGAAAGAAATGCAGGAGCAAAAGATTGTTTTGCAAACCATCCTCTGCATTGTCTAATGGTATGATGCTGGAGGTGTCACCTAATCCCTCTACAAAGGCCATAAGATAGGAATAACAATGCCTATATATTGAGTTTTATGCAGATTAAATGGGGGGAAAATTGGTATTGTACTTACCATATGCCTAGTACTAAGAGATGTTCGAGCACTGGTAGATTATTTTCTCTGTCATCAAGTCCTCTTGACTCAGTGTCTTTTTTTTTTTTAAACAAGATTTCACTGTTGACAAGGTTACTTCTGATTTGCAAAGATCACTCTAAACAGTCCCTTTCTCTCCATTTTCCTTGTCACTGTCTTACTTCTCCCCTCTACTAGACTGAGGTAAGCTCCTTGAGAACATATCTTATTAGTCATTTTTTTTTACCTCAGGGCCTGGATCAGAGGAATCACCCAACAAGCATTTTTTGAATGAAATTGTGTGCATGCTTATAACCTAAAACTTGAGAGCAGAGGTTAATCTTTCCAGATACCAAAGAGGTTTTTCTGGAGTTCCCTTGGTTTGCTTACAGAGACACCACAAATACATTTTGAGGAAAGTTACATTAGAAGTCCTCTAAACCCCATTTCGAGGCTAACATTCTCTAATACTTTAGAAAAAAAAAAGTGCTAATTTGTGACAATGTTCTATATTTTCTTAGTCCTAAGCATTTACACAATCAATGGTTTGTGTTATGTGACGCCAAACAGCCAGATGAAAAAGTGAGAAACTCTGTCATGCATCCAGATATTTTACTTAGTTGGTGCCAAACATCTGGATGTTTAGAAACACTGACTGAATCTTTCACTTTTCACCTGGGTGTTTGGCATTGTAGAGACAGAGCAAATGGCAAGCAGATATCTTGGCAGAGCATGCACTGAGACATATGGATGTGGGTGGTAGTGTCTTAGCATTCAAGCTGTTTGCCACAGAAGGAGAAGTTCATGATGGCATTTTGATTAAGATGATATATTCTGTCATTGAAGGGACTTTTCCTCCAACAGAGGCTCTTAGTCATGTTTTAGGTTCTAACAATTATTTGGCATCTTATGGTATATCCTTGTGGTCCTAGATGCTGGGTCCAATTAAACCACTCTAGAAAGAGATCTGTCCAAGATGCTGAGAATCAGGAGGAACTCAATAACTCACTACTCACATGGAGTCAGTTTTGCTGAGTGGCTTGTTCTTACCTTGTTTCTATTTTCTAGGCAATGTGTTTTGACCTTGCCTGCAGTTTTACTGTAACTAAATCTCTATAATTATTTCATTAACTCTATTAGTCTTTGCCTGACACATTGATTTCTAATAATTGGATTCCTGCTTCTTCCCTAGATTCCCATGTTCCTAAAAAAAGTTCCCAAGGCCTATGTGTTTTCTTTCCTCCTGTATGTTACACATGTATCTTTGTCTCTGCCTCTGTTCTATTTGTGCCTCTGTCATCACCTCAGACATCCTAGTTCAAATGCTGTAGTAGTCAGGGCATGCTAAATGTTGCTGCTGTGATAAATAACTTCACAATATCTGTGGGTTTAAACAAAGTTTTCTTACTCACAGTGCCTATTATGAATACAGAAAATTCTCCAGGGCAGCTGTCTTTCCTTCATATTAATGGCTCATTTATACGAATGCATGCTTCCAAGATCACTACAGCAGAATCAGAGTAGGCTGGAAGGTCAAGTACCAGCAACTAAACACTTGCTAATATTTCACTTTAGCTAATATTTCACTGGCCTCATTTATGGCTCATTGCCAAGACACAGAAAGCTGGAAGGAGGTTTTCTCTCAAGATTACAATAAAAACTAGTCAGACTAATGTCAAAATCATAACTTTTTTTAAGCCATTAGACAACTGATGTTGCACAGCAACTAACTGATCCCAAGTCTGAGGAGAAATCGTGCGAGTACACACTAAGCTAGGGTAGAAACAGTCAAAACCTGCTAAGAGTTCAGCTACAATAACTGACAAATAGATAAAAGTAAAAGTCAAGCTGATGAGGCAGTGTCAAACCCTGGGATCCATAGACACTGGGGGAGTCTGCATCTTCCTGTGGGGTCTTCCTTCATAAAACACACAAAGCACTTACAGTAAAGACTGGAGTGAGATATAAGAATCATCTGTTGTGTCACAGACTAGGGAAAGGTAACAGCAGCTGTGAAAAAAGGAAACAAACTTCGACTGGAACCTTTTGTCATATTTCTACTACAGAACAAAAGCCTTAATATGTCAGGTAATGGCAATAAGCACTGCTGCAGTTCGGACATTGGTCAAAACTTATAGCTGGGATAGAAGTCAACTACAAGAAAAAAAAATCTGGAAAGACCACAAATACAGGGAGGCTAAACAATATGCTACCAAACAATCAGGAAATAAAAGAAGAAATTAAAAAGTACATGGAAACAAACTGAAATAAAAGCATAACAGTCCAAAACCTCTGGGATGCAACAAAAGCAGTTCTAAGAGGAAAGTTTATAGCAATACAGATCTATCTCAAGAAGCAAAAAAAAAAAAACCAAACTCAAATAAACAAGCTAACCTTACACCTAAAAGAGCTAGAGAAAGAACAACAAACAAAACTTAAAACCAGCAGAAGGAAGAAAAAAGATTAGAGCAGAAATAAACCCCAATAGAATAGATCAATGAAACCAGGCACTTGTTCTTTGAAAAAAAATCAATAAAATTGTTAAACCTCTAGCCGGATTTATCAAGAAAAAAAGAAAGAGGACTCAAAATCACAACTAGAGAGGAGAAATAACAACTAATACCAAAGAGATACAATCATAAGAGATTATGAAAAACTGTATGCCAACAAACTGGACAACCTAGAAGAAATGAATATATTCCTAGAAACATATAAATTACCAAAACTGAAACAGGAAGAAACATAAAATATGAACAGACTGATAACCAGCAAAGAAACTGAATCAGTAATCAAAAAAAACTCCAAACAAAAGTCCAGGACCAGATGGCTTCACAGGTGAATTCTACCAAACATTTAAAGAGTTAACAGCTGTTCTTCTCAAATGATCCCAAAAAATAGAAAAGGTAGGAAAACTTCCAAAGTCATTCTATGAGGCCAGCATTATCCTGATACCAAAAGCAGATAAAGACACCACTAAAAAGGAGAACTATAAGCTAATATCCCTCATGGACACAGATGCAAATGTTCTCAACAAAATACTAGCAAACCAAATCCAACAATACATCAAAAAAATCATTCACCACGATCAAGTGGGATTTATTCTTGGATGGCATGGGTGGTTAAATATTTGCAAATAAATCAACATGATACATCACATCAATAAGAGAAAGGATAAGAACCACATGATTATTTCAATAGATGCAGAAAAAGCATTTGATGAAATACAACATCCATTCCTAATAAAAACCCTCAACAAAGTAGGTTTAGAGGGAACAATTCTCAACATAATAAAAACTATATGTGAAAAAAACACAGCTAACATGATCCTTAATGGAGAAAAAGAGTTTTCCCCCCTAAGGTCGGGAATAAGACAAAGATAAACACCCTCACCACTTTTATCCAGCATAGTACTGGAAGTCTTAGCCACAGCAATCAGACAACAAAAAGAAATAAAAGGCATCCAAATTGGTAAGGAACAAGTAAAATTTTTGCTATTTGCAGATGACATACTACATACATAAAACCTGAAAGACCCCACCAAAAAAAACTGCTAGAACTGATAAACAAATTCAGTCAAGTCACAGGATACAAAGTCAATGTATATCTGTTGCATTTCTATACACCAAAATGAAGTAGCAGACAGAGAAATTAAGAAAACAATCCTATTTACAATTGCATCCAAAATAATAAGATACTCAGGAATAAACTTAACCAAAGAGGTGAAAGACCTGTACTCTGAAAATTATAAAACATTGATAAAAGAAGTTGAAGGTGATACACAAAAATGGAAATACATTCCATGCTCATGGATTGGAAAAACAAATACTGCTAAAATGTCTATACTACCCAAGGCAGTCTACACATTTAATGCAATTCCTATCAAAATACCAGCAGCATTATTCACAGAACTAGAACAAACAGTCCTAAAATTTATATGGAACCACATAAGATCCTGAATAGCGAAACTGATCTTGAAAAGCAAAAGCAAAGACAGAGGCATCACAATTCTGGACTTCAAGTTTTATTACAAAGCTGTAATAACCAAAACAGTATGGTACTGACACAAAAATGAACATATAAGTTAATGGAACAGATTAGAAAATCCAGAAATAAACCCACAATTAATATTTGACAAAGCAGGAAAGAATATCCAATGGGAAAAAGACTGTCTCCTCAACAAATGGGACTAGGAAAACTGGACAGTGACATTCAAAAGAATGAAACTTACACCATACATAAAAATAAATTCAAAATGGAATAAAGACCTAAATGTGAGACCTGAATCCATAAAAATCCTGGAAAAGAACACAGGTAGTAAGTTCTTTGACATTTGCCTATAGCATCTTCTTTCTAGATGTATCTCCTGAGGCAAGGGAAATAAAAGCAAAAAATAAACTATTTGGGACTACATCAAAATAGGATGCCTCTGCACAATGAAGGAAGCAATCAATAAAACTAAAAGACAACTATGGAATGGGAGAAGATATTTGCAAATAACATATCCAATAAAGGGTTAGTAACCAAAATATGTAAAGAACTGATACAACTCAACACTCAAAAACCCAACAATCCAATTAAAAAATGGGCAGAAGACATGAACAGACATTTCTCCAAAGAAGACATACAGATGGCCAACAGACACATGAAGAGATGCTCATCATCACTTATCATCAGGGAAATGCAAATCAAAACTACAATGAGATAGCACCTCACACCTGTCAGATGGCTAAAATCAACAACACAAGAAACAACAGGTGTTGGCGAGGATGTGGAGAAAAAGGAACACTCATGCACTGTTGGTGGGAATGCAAACTGGTGCAGCCACTGTGGAAAACAGTGGAGGTTACTCAAAAAGTTAAAAATAGAACTACCTTATGACCTAGCAATTGTACTACTGGGTATTTACCCAAAGAATACAGAAACACTAATTCAAAGGGATACATGCACCCTCATGTTTAAAGCAGCATTATTTACAATAGCCAAGATATGGAAGCAGTCCATGTGTCCACTGATTGGTGAATGGATAAAGAAGATGTGGTATCTATATACAATGAAATATTATTCAGCCATAAAAAAGAATGAAATCTTTTCATATACAACAACATGCATGGAGATAGAGAGTATAATGCTAAGCAAAATGAGTCAGTCAGAAAAAGACAAGTACCTATGATTTCACTTATATGTGGAATTTAAGAAACAAAACAAACAAGCAAAGGGGAAAAAAGAGAGAGAGGGAGACAAATCAAGAAACAAACTGTTAATTGTAGTGAACAAATTGATGGTTACCAGAAGGGAGGTGTTGGTAAAATGGATTAAGTAGGTGATGGGAATTATGGAGTTTACTTGTTATGATGATAACAGGGTTATGTATAGAAGTGTTGAATCACTATATTGTACACCTGAAACTAATATAACCCTGTATGTTAACTAACTGGAATTAAAATTAAAACTAAAAATAAAAACTAAATTAAAACTAAAAAATAAAAACGCTTCCCTGCTTTTGGGAAGGGCAGGATTATGAGTGGATCCCATAAATAAAGACAGAGCATAGGCAGTAGAACCAAGAAGTCCACACCCTAAAACTGAGGTTTATTCAAAATAATAAGACTGCTCATCCTCTATAATTCTCATCACCAATTTAACACATTTGAATAACAAGTAAAAGCAGAGTATTGCTGGAAGAAGGTAAGGAGAGGACCAACACCATGTGAAGAGAACTCTGAACCAGAATGTGAAAAGACCTAAAAACCATAATCAAACACTTATTGTGCTGGTAAAACAAGCCCATCACAAACACAAGATATTTATTTAGGAATCTAAAGCCCATGTTGCACTCAGGGGAACCACAGCTACAACTATTCTCAAATCCAGCCCAATTCCTAGCTACATTAATTCAATCTCCTTGAAGAAAGACCTAGCAGAAGGAAAAATTTGCTCAGGCATAGAATATATTTATTGCAGGTCGACTATCCTTCATAAGATGTCTGACTTTCAACAACAACAACAACAACAAAAATATGAAAAGCGTATAAATAGGCAAGGGAAAAAAGACAATTAGAGGAGACTAAATGATCATCAGGACCAGACCTGGATATGGCACAGATATTGAAACTACATGACTGGGAACATAAATTAGTATGATTAATATGTCAAAAACTCTTATTGAAAAGGTAGATAAAATGTAAGATTTGATTAGTAATTTCAGGAGAGAGATGAGAACTCTAAGAATCAAATGAAAGTGAAATGAAATAAATAACATAGTAACAGGGATGAAGAATGCTTTAAATAGCCTCAAAAGAAAATTCAAGACAGGTGAAGAAATAGGGACCCCTGGGTGGCTCAGTTGGTTAACTGTCTGCCTTCAGCTCAGGTCATGATCCCAGGGTCTTGGATCAAGCCCCATGTTGAGCTCCTGCTTGGTGGAGAGCCTGCTTCTCCCTCTCCATCTGCCACTCCCCCTGCTTGTACTCTCTCTTTCTCAAATAAATAAATACAATCTTTAAAAAAAAAAAAAGACAGGTGAAGAAAGAATCAGTGAATATGAAGATAGTCCAATAAATACCACTCAAACTGCATGTGTGTGTAAGCAAACTCACACATCCTAGAACATTCATAATTGGTATCTAGTAAGCAAACTCACACATTCTAGAACATTCATAATAGGTATCCCAGAAGAAAAAGAGACAGACATACAGAAGAAATATTTGAAAAAATAATGACCAAGAATTTTACAAATTTAAGACAAACCACAGAGTGTAGATCCAAGAAGGTTAAAGAGCACCAAGCGGGATAAATACATAAAATAAAACAACACAAATCTAAGCATATTTTATATAAAGTGATGAATATAAAGGAGAAAAAAATCTTGATGGTATCTGGAGAAAAAAGAAATGTTGTTTTACATAAAGGGTTAACTTGGCCAGTTTGGGTGTTCAAACCCTGAACAAAAAAACCCTGAAAAGAAACTGGCCCTTGATCAGATCCTGAGAGATAAAATCTAAATCCTTGGGCTATCCTGCTTGATAAAGATTTCTGTGTATACCTGGGGTCTTTGGTCATGCCATATACTTTCTGGAGCAGTGTGATTTATTGCAGGAGCCTTGGACCATGCTGTATCAGTTTGACTGTAACCAGGGAAAAATGAGGAATCTAAAGCAAAGAAAAAGAAAATACTAAAAAATTCAATGAAGTTAAAAACAGGAAACTAGTGAAACAAAAGCTGATTCTAAAAAAAAACAAAAAAAAACCACCAAAAAACCATTAAATGGATTATCTGGTGAGACTGACCATGAAGAGCAAAACAAAAACAGAAGACACAGATTACCAATGTTAGGAATGAAAGAGAGGTTATCACTGCAGACTCTAACACTAAAAAGATAAAGAATGCAATTAATAATTTTATGCCCATAAATTTGACAAGTTAGATGAAATGAAACGATTTCTTGAAAGACAAATTATTAAAACCCACTCAAGATAAAATATATAAGCTGAGTAGCCCTATATCTACCACAGGAATTCAATTTGTAGTTGTATTTGAAAACCTCACAAAAAAATAAAACTCCTGGCCCCAATAGTTTTACTTGTGAATTGTACCAAACATTTAAGGAAGAATCTCATAATCTCATCCAGAAAATAGGAGAGAAGAGAGTGCTTCCAAATTCATTGTATGAGACCATTGCCCTAATACCAAAACAAGATAAAAATATTACAAGGAATAAAACTATAGAGTTAAGCAAGATAAACTAGCAGAATGCTTTCTTTAAAAAAATTATAAAATCTATTTCCAGCATAAATATTATTATTCTATAAATAAAGATATCATCCTATAAAAGAATAATACATCATGTTCAAATGAAGTTCATTCAAGGAATGCAAGAGAGGTTCAACATCCAAAAATCAATGTAATTCACCATATTAACTAAGGAAAGAAAACCAGTCAATCATCTAAGTAGATGCAAAAGAATACATTTGTCAATATTCTACATCCATTCCTGATGAAAACTTTCAGCAAATGAGGAATAGAAGAGAACTTCTTTAACCTGATAAAGGCATTTACAAATGTATATGTAGGTAACATACTTAATGGAAAGACAATGTTTTCTCCCTAATATTGTGAAGAGGGCAAATGTCCTCTCTCACTACTCCTATTTAACATTATACTGGAAGTTCTAGCCTGTGTAATAAGATAAGAAAAAAAGTACATAGATTGGAAAATAAGAAAACATTTTATTCATAGAGGACTTAATTAACTACATAGAGAATTCCTATATATCTACAAAATTGTTCCTAGAACTAACAAATTACTTTGGCATTACTTTGAATGCAAAATCAACATACAAAGATCAATTATATTTCTATGCATTAGTGAGAAATAAGTGGATTAGAGAATTTTAACTATATATGTTTATACATTATACACATTGTATATAATACATACACTATTATATATTATGTTGTGATATATGTATCCTATATATATCATGTAATTTATGACAGTATCAAGTAAAATTAAATAGGTATAATTATAAAAAATATGTGCAGTATATGTATGCTGGAAACTACAAAAAATTGATAAAATTAACCAAAGATGACCTAAATAAATGGAGAGATATACTGTGTTCATGGATTGGAAGACTCAAAACCATCAAGATGTCAATTCTCCCAATTTGATCTACAGATTCAGCATAATCTCAACCAAAATTTTAGATGATCTTTTTGTGGATATTAACAAGCTGATTCTAAAATGCATATGGACAGGTAAAAGAATTAAAAAAGTCAGAATATTTTGAAAAAAAAATGAAGGGGCCACACAGACTGATTTCAAGAACTACTATAAAACTATAGTAATCAAGACACTGGTGTTGGTGAAAAGAGAGATACGTCAATCAATAGAACAGAATAGAAAGCCCAGGAGAATATTCAACAGATTTGAAAAAGATTCAAAGGCAATTTAATAGAGAGAAGACAATCCAACAAATGATGCTGGAACAGTTGTACGTTAATATGCAAAAAAAGGATTATTGCCCTATACCTCACACATTATACAAAATTAGCTCAAAATGACCCAAATGTAAAAATAAACTATAAACTTTTTAGAAGAAAAAAAGAAAATCTACAATTTTTTACTTTGAATTAAATAATACAACACCAAAAGAAATTTCATTTACCAAAGTAAGTGATGTGTCAGTCATCCTTCCATGGGCTCAGAAGTTCGAAATTCAGCAAGATGGGGCTGAAGAATGTTACTGTCTATTATATACACATGAATCTTAGCATTGTTCTGGATTTTTTTTCATGATGTTTGTATCCTACATGCTTTCTACCTTCTATGCACTCTATTGACAGGTATGAGATCTGCCTTCAGGCATTCATTCTTATGTATGCCCTTTTAAAACAACTAAATCCATGACCTTTTCACCATGATCAGACATTCTACTTTCTATTATTTGTCTAATTACTATATTTGTATCCGTTATCTTCCTCTGCCACACACCTCTTATTTCCAAATCTTGTTCAGACACAGGCTCATTCTGGGTTTTTGCCCACAATGGGCAGAAACATCCATATCCTTTCCTTTGTTTACCTCAGTGCTGAGGTAGAAAAGTGGTGATATTGTTTCCCTGGTCTGAGACACAGGAAGAAAAACTAGAACAAATCTTTCTCACATATTTCCTATCTACAAAAACATACTTTCTTTTGAGATTACTTACATTAGATCTTAGAAAGTTTCACAATATATCTGTATCCTTAATGTATGAATGGACATAGTAAATCATGCTTTTTTATATTACCAGGTATTTTTAAGTATTTTAGTCAGTTCAACAATCAACCTTCTTTCATCAAAGTGTTATATAACACACTGAAGGTCTTTATTTAGCCTTGTTTTAAAGGTGTCCACTGGGATACTAGGGGCTTATCTAATGTTTCTGGGCTATATGGACCCAAAGGCTGCTCAGAAATGGGCTGGTCAATGAATTCTCTGAAATATAAATATTTGTGAACTTTTGTATTCAGTGTGTGTCTCTGTTGGGTTAGGCAAGGTGTTGTAGAGAAGAAAAAAGTACCTTTATTCAGTTTCTCAAAGGGATCTGTGATCCATCAAAATTTGGAATCCACTAGTCTGAGGGAGTTAAGCAAGATAAACTAGCAGAATGCTTTCTTTAAAAAAAAAAAAATTACAAGCTACTTTATTCATACAGGGAAGTATAAAAAGTACAAAAACCAAGCACCAATTTTTCACACCCAGATTTAACAAATGCTACCATTTTGCTATATTTTTCCCAAATTTTCTTAAGAAGGAGACATTAGAGTTAGCCATAGAAAGCTGCACCATAACACATTCTCATCCAATTTCATTTCAGTGAACAAAAATATAAACATTTCTTCTTTCATCCCTGCATGTGTGCTGGATCTCTTTTCCTTGCTCAACAAGCCAGTCTCTTTTCTTAGTTCTCCAAAAGTGGTACTGTCTTTCTAAAACTGGTTTGCAAACTTAACATCCTTTTTGAAAAAGTAATTTACTATATGTGAATGATGGTTATTCTCTTATTGTCCCCACCTTCACACCATGTCCAAGTTCCTCCGTTCCTGCCTGACCCGTGCCCCAGGATGCTGTCCTCTGTAGATTGTATCCCCCAGGCTCCTTTGTCAACTGGCTTCTACTTGGTTTTAGACAATGAGATGTCCTGGCAGGAAATCAAGCAGGTAGGAAAAGACAGAGATCAGGGTATTTCCTCCCTACTCTCTACTCCCTACTCTCTCCCTAGTTTTGACATATCTCCAGATGAACTTATCTGTTTAGTACATAACAACAATATCTGCTACATGGCCTCTTCTCCTGAGTTACAATTCCTACTAAGCTACTGATACTCTATTTCCTCCTTCTGTCTCCTTAGCTATTAGGATGCAATGCCATCCTATTGTTGCTAAGCAACTGGGTGCTTTATCATAACTTGTTGGTTCACTTAACCCTAGCCATTTGAAGCATCTGGGGTGAATTTTTTTTCTTACTAGAGCCCTAACTGACATATGTATATATGTATGCAATGATAAACCATAAACTTCATTGTCTCTAAAACTTTTTATACTTCATTCTTTCCATGATTTGGGATTTTGACTTTGAGCTCATCTTCAGTGGGTATTTTCAGAGGACATCACATGATATATGTACAATATTATGGAGCTATCCCTTATAATGGAGGTTTGCTGTTGTGTCTGCCCCTTGCTAACTTCTTCAGCTGATTTTTACCACACTCTTCTTTAGCTATGCTATATTTCAGTTTCCAGAACATACTATGCCCTGTCTTTTCAGGGCATATGCACATATTATTTTATCTTTCTCTTTCTTCACTTATTAATTTCAACTAATTCTTCAGGTCTGAACTTAAACATCAGTTCCTCCAGGAAAGTCTTCTATGTCCCCTTCCCAGATCCAGGGACTCCTCATAGGGCAGTCTGTACCTCCCTTTCCATAATATAGCACACTGTGCTATGATTTTTCTCTTTGCTATGTATTTCACATTAAAGTCTGGTATCTGTGAGAATGAGGTCTATGTTTTCCTTCCCTACTCTGCCCAGCATAATAGGTGGCATATAGTGAATGCTTAATAAGGAATTATTAAATAATGAATGAACGCTGTTTTGCATTATCTTACCTTAATGATAGGTAAGACTGGTAAAAAAAAAAAATCAGTCTCCAACTTTAATATAAAAGTTTCTAAGAAGAAATTTTTACATCCAGGATTCAACATTTTTGTATGCTTAATGTAAATAAGCCCGTGGTTCAGCCTTATAGGTGCTAAGGAATAGAAGAGCCGAGCCTAGAGTGGGATAGTAAGAGCTCTTAAAACTTAGCAATATAATAAGAATCAAGTTCTATGTGTGTTACTACTTTAGAGGTGCTTGTTTTACGTTGGCATTCTGCTAAATGTCTTTTAGTGGCATTCTGTTGGTGATTGGAATTATTATTATTATTTTTAAAGATTTTATTTATTTATTTGACAGAGAGAGACACAGTGAGAGAGGGAACACAAGCAGGGGGAGTGGGAGAGGGAGAAGCAGCCTTCCCGCGGAGCAGGGAGCCTGATGCAGGGCTCCATCCCAGGACCCTGGGATCATGACCTGAGCCGAAGGCAGATGCTTAACAACTGAGCCACCCAGGCGCCCCGGTGGTTGGAATTATTGATTGATTATTTGATGAACATATATTGGCTACTAAATATTTCCAATAGACTAATTGATCAAGCAGAAATCATCTAATTCTAGTATTTTTTTAAAAAGATTTTGTTTATTTATTTGTCAGCGACAGAGAGAGAGTGAGCACGTGCACAAGCAGGGGGAGCGGCAGGCAGAGGGAGAAGCAGGCTCCTCGCTGAGCAGGGAGCCCAATATGGGGCTCAATCCCAGGACCCTGGGATCATGACCTGAGCGGAAGGCAAGACGCCCAACTGACTGAGCCACCCAGGCATCCCTAATTCTAGTATTTTTTAAAAATTTTTTTTAAGATTTTATTTATTTATTTGAGAGAGAGAGAATGAGAGAGAGCACATGAGAGGGGTTAGGGTCAGAGAGAGAAGCAGACTCCCTGCCGAGCAGGGAGCCCAATGCGGGACTCGATCCAGGGACTCCAGGATCATGACCTGAGCCGAAGGCAGTCGCTTAACCAACTGAGCCACCCAGGCGCCCTAATTCTAGTATTTTTGAAAGTCAATTTTGTTGGTCCTTATGATAGTCAAATCCTCTTTATAATCATACCTATTGTCATTATAAAGTTAATTATATCTTCTTTGTAATCTATATTGTCATCATCACCATAACTAAAATAGTTTGTGCTAAGCACTAAACACTTTGGTAAGTATTTTTTTTCTTGGATTTTCTCATGCAGTTAGATGCCTGCAACAGTACTGTTGGGGGGACCATTATCAGCATTTTATAAATAGTGACACTGAGGCTTTGCTAGTTTATGTAACTTAATGTCAGGCATCTAGTAAATGATAGAACTTAAAATCAAATCACAAAGAATCTAACTCTGTAGATCTTGTGTGCTAGGCCAGAACTGAATTATAGAAAATTCTGAAAATACCGATCATCAAAATAAACCTTAATTCCTACCATATTGATGTATCTACTATTAATATTTTGGCACACATTAGACTACTTTGTGTGTGTATGTGCTTGTAGAGATGGATAAATTGTACATCTTTTGTCCAACTTTCCCATTAAATTTCCATTCTTACTGTTTTTTTCTGTTTTCTTCACATGAAAAATATTTGCATCATCTCTAATGAACACATACTAACCCAGGAAATGAAAGTATCATGGTTTTTAAAAATGAAATATGTTTATGTCCTTATTACAAAAGTAATTAATATCACATTTGGCATTTATAAATATACAGATAAAAATTCTAAAACATCATGGTTTTTTAAAGGCTGGAAAGGACAAATCTTTTTAATTTTTTTAAACTAGAAACTTAATATATTGGGCATCATAATGACCCCATACTCATAACCGTATTGCTCTTTTAAAATTTATATTACCTTTGGAATTGTTTAGACAAAGCCTTGGTCTAATTTTCTAGTAGATGGTGTTTTTTCCGGGACTATGTGGGACCCTTTCTATTTACTATGAGAAAATGTGTGTGTGATATTTTCTATGGTGTTCAAATTTTATTTCTGTACTAGTATTTTGTGAATGCCCTATAGTATTTTGCACTTAGACTTAGGGATAAATAATAAAGATTTATACATAAAGTAGTTGAGAGATGATAGATAGATAGATAGATAGATAAGGTACTCTTTGTTTAGATGGATAGATTTTGCTTCATATTTAACTGAGTTTTTTTTTTTTAAGATTTTATTTATTTATTTGACAGAGAGAGACACAGCAAGAGAGGGAACACAAGCAGGGGGAGTGGGAGAGGGAGAAGCAGGCTCCCCGCCCAGCAGGGAGCCCGATGCGGGGCTCTATCTCAGGACCCTGGGATCATGACCTGAGCCGAAGGCAGATGCTTAACAACTGAGCCACTCAGGTGCCCCTAACTTAGTATTTTTTATTATTCATATGACCTTATCAGTATCCTGTGTTTTAGATCTTAAACTATTAGAATGAAGTGCCTGCCTCTGTTTAAATAACTTTATGTAGCACTTAATTCCATGAAATGCATAGGGGCAAGTAAGTATTTTAAGATAATGGTAATATTATTACATATTATTTAAAATATATGTTGATTCTACTAGCTTTTTCCCCCTGCTAAGTTCTGTCCAAGACAAATCAGTAAAGATTTTCCTGTGTCTGAAGCCAGCACAATTAATTGGGAAGCATCTGTTCTGTGTTAATTATATGTAGCTTAATGAAAGTCCAAATTGATCTGGTCCTTCTCCATCTTTCAAATTTTTTTCCACTTACCTCGTCAATGTGCAGAATTTGGAGACATTTGAAACCTGATTTGTAATTGAACAATTGACATTAGGTAACGATGGAGTCTTAAGGGAGCTTTCAAGAGGATTGAAGTCATAATTGACCATCTGAGGGGTTGGGGTGAGACACTTCATCCCAGTGGAGCTGACAACATTAGGAATGCTTATGTGGCATTAACTGTCATTCCAATTCCAAATCCATCTGGAGTTTTTTAAGGAAAATCGCATAGAAAATGTGCTCATTTTCAATAAATGTTATATCTAATTTCTTGTCTTAGGATGAAGATTTGTTTCTGAGGCAAGGTTAGCAAATGCTTCTATTTCTCATGTTTGGCTGTATTCATAGATTCCTACCACAGGTATTTCTCAGGAATTTGTAGGCATATGTTAATCTTTAAGGATTTCTTTTTTTCCCCCCCTCAGCCTCTGGAAATGGTCGTTTGAGTTTGGAGCTCTGCATGCACAGTGCCCTGTCCCTTCCCTCCCCCAGTGCAGTTCCAGGGACAAAATTGTTCCCAGTAGGTCCAATGAGGTCCAGTAGGTTCAGTGAACTGGACAGGACTGTGCACTTGGGCCAGATAGGTAGACATGAAGAGGAGAGATGTGTTTACTTACAAGCATGATGGGAACTTAATTATGTAGGGATAGGGAGGTTATTTGGAGGAGGTGGATGGGTAAAATCATTCTAGGGAGAGAGAAGTACCCATGTAAAGGTTTGGGGATGAGTAACATGGTGTAATTGAGGAAGTAGACTTGTCACTGGAATGCAAAGCAGAGGGAAGGTGGCAGTGAGGCCAGGTATGCCCCCCAGTTAAGAATCATCTCAGAGTCATTGAATGGCTTAAATAGAACATTGTTGTTTTAGCAAGATCACTCTGATTACTATATACAGAATGGTTTGGAGGAGGGAGAAACTAGGGGCTAGCACAGCACTTGGGAGTCGGCTCCACTAATTCTATTAAAAGATAATATGTGAGACAGAAATAAATGCCGTATGATCTCTCTCTCTCTTTTTAAAGATTTTATTTATTTATTTATTTATTTATTTATTTATTTATTTATTTATTTATTTATTTATTTAAGAGAGACCCAGAGAATGAGTGGGGGAGGGGGGGCAGAGAGAGAGGGAGAAGCAGGCTCCTTGCTGAGCAGGGAGTCCAATGACATGGGGCTCCATCCCAGGACCCTTGGAATCATGACTTGAGCAGAAGGCAGACACTTACCTGACTGAGCCACCCAGGTACCCCTTTATGATCTCTCTTATACATAGAATCAAATACATGTGTGTGTGTGTGTGTGTGTGTGTATTGTTTTTTAGAAGCTCATAGATACAGAGAACAGATTGGTGGTTGGGGCAGGGTAGGGGAAGATGGGTGAAATGTTTTTGATTTTTTTTTTTTTTTTTAGTTTAAATAAATTGAATAAAAGAAAATAACATGTGACTACTATTGAGGGAATTCAAATTAAAATAAAGACTTGTTTCAATCTGTATAGGAACTCTAGTTTTTTTATAATCTTTACAAATTTGAAACTTGCATCCATGGCATTTCTAGCCTTAAAGCAACATACTTCATCAACAGGAAAAAACTCAATGGCACATGCTTCTCTTTCCAGTGTTTTCCATTTATAGATATTTCCAGGGAATTGATCTCTCTCTTTAGTTGAAAGTAATATTATCATTTTAACTAATAGAAGAACTAATAGAAAAACAATGGCTTTGGGGAAAAGATGAATTTTTTTTTCCTCTTAGTGGGAATGGTTTTTTGTCATCGAAAAGTCTCATCTAAACTCTTTTTGTGCTGGCCCCCAAGTCCAGGGACATTGACATGAATAAGTGGTAAATCTTACTAATTTGGGGGGGATATGTAAATCCTTAATGATATTATTCTTGAAAATCCTTTCTCTGGAGTATTGAGGGAAAAAGTAATCAAAAAGAACTTTAAGAAGTGAATGGAGATAGGCCACCTGAGCCAGTCTGATCATTCAGTAGGGTCAGAGTGTATCAATCATTTCTCCTATGTAAATTTTCTGACAGTTTGAAGCAGATCATCATCTAAGAAATTGAAACTGAATGAGTAGCCCACCAGGAATCTGAGACATTAAAACAGGATCAGAGACCTTACGATAGAACAAAAGGTCTTAGAAGGAAGTTATACCATCATGAAGGCCCTTTGACCTTACGGCCAATAACAACATGTTTACAAAAGAAAAGAAGGAAAGAAATGGGAAAAACATCAAAGAGGAAAATAGGAAAAAGGAAAGAAATAGAGCCAGGTGTCCCCTAAACTGTGACTGTCAATCTACACTCAGGTCAGACTTAGATTAAAATAGAATCAGAGACCTTCCCCTAATGTACTAGTTTATTTCTCTACATTTGCAAGTATTTTTTTACTTCACCTTGAATTTAAATTCATTCTCTTTGGCTGAACTTAGTAAAGAGTTTTCCATGCTTTTGGTAATATTGATGGGGCCTCAGGTCACTTCTGGAAAGTAGGGAGATGGCTTTGAGGCTGAGATTCCAAATCTGGAGAAAGTCCAATTTAGACCAATTGAAGAGGGACAGAAAAAAGATGGTAACCCAAGCAAAAGAGAAAAGATATAGTCAACTATAGACATGAGAGCTCCTTTCATCTAGACTACCATTCAAGTATAATAACATTTCCAGATTTGATTCCATAGAATTATTGATAAAAGGAAAATTAATAAAACCTGGAAGAAGTGTGTGTCACTGAGTTTTTAAATGTTAACACAGTTACATTGTTTTAGGCCTGGGTTTAATGTTGTATGTGAATTTCAAATTTACATAAATTATTATAGGATTGCACCATCTTAGATAAAATTGCTTTCTTTTTTTTTTTTTAAAAAGATTTTATTATTTATTTATTTGTGAGAGAGAATGAGAGACAGAGACCACGAGAGGGAGGAGGATCAGAGGGAGAAGCAGACTCCCCGCTGAGCAGGGAGCCCGATGCGGGACTCGATCCCGGGACTCCAGGATCATGACCTGAGCCGAAGGCAGTCGCTTAACCGACTGAGCCACCCAGGCACCCAATAAAATTGCTTTCTTTCATACTTTTATTGAATAAAAAGGGAGTGAGAGTAATGTGTGATGAGAGTAGCCATTTGCCCATGACACTTGCCAATCAGATGTATTCTCACTTATAACTGGGAATAAAATTTAACTAAAATCTTAATCTCACTACCCCTAAAAAGACCATCTACTCTGAATCCAGGTTCTCCAGTTATACTTTTCTTAAACTATCCTAGGTGTTTGAAGAAGATGCATGTTTGGTTTTATGATTTCTGAAGATACCAGAACTTGCTGTTGATAGCTATTTCAGTGCCAAACAAACCTATTACTTGTAGCAAAATGCATTTAGCATTCAGTTGAATCCAATAGCTTTCAAAATGACTCAGTGCAGTCATATAGCAATTATCCCTACTAATGGAGCAGAACAGTAGCATCAATAATTCCAAAATACAGGTAATATAAAGATCTTTTCCATTTGGCCTAGAATTACATTCTGCTCACATCTATCCTTGAGCATTAACCTTCAGTGCAACATTTCAGATGATGGAATACTCATTCAGGAATCAGGAAAAGTAAATTTGAATTCTTACACTAACTAACATCTTCCTTAGTTCTGTCAAATAGTGGAATTACTAATTATTTAAGACTATGTTACAGTGTTACCTAATAAGGTAGGAGCTATCAAATGGGAAAGTGGAGGTCTCATCAGGTAGACCTTAGGGCACCCTCTTTGAGGAATCCCCTGAGAGCAGTGTTTCATGACTATGTTTTACATATGGTAAAATATATAAAAAGATATTTTTTTTCTTGAAAAAAGAAAATCACTGTGGTAGACAGTTTCTAAGACCCTCTTTACTTGTAATTTTTGTTTCTATGTATTTATTGAATATCTAATATTTTTTAACATAGTATGCTTCCCTAAGCAATTGCCTCCAAGAGAAGGGCTTTGATTCTGGTTGCATGACGATAAGCAAACATCTTTTATTACTTTTCAACTCTTCTAAAATATAGATACAACACCAATCAAGAGCAAAAGAACAATATTTTATGTTGTTTAATACTGATATGACACCCATTGTTTCATAAAACAAATCAAGTAATTTTATTTCTCTTAAAGATGTGTTATCTTTGTTAGGTAAAAGGTTTGTATATTTTAAAGGCTGTCAATGGGATATAACAAATTGTAACCTCTTCTGCTGCAAAAGGATAATCTAATTTCCTTGTTGACTACAAATAAAGCTACTGCTAAAATTCATCATTTTTCAGACTTTCAGCAATGATTAACTTATATGGGTTTTATTTTTCTTCTTCAATCAAATTGTCCTTAACCCATGGGCTGGTAAGCACATTCATGATAATTATAAATAAAATATTTTGCATCTGTTATATGAATTAAAACTTTATTTTTTATCTTCTCTCCAACAACACTGAAAAGAGTGGCTCACATATCAATAGCTTTTTAAAATGACAGTACATACGTGAATTTGAACTTTCTAAAGCTGAATAGTGTAGATTTGGGAGCTGTTGCCTAAGTGGTATTGTGATGTTGATATTCTTCCTAACAAGTTTACTGGGCTGTCCCAAATTTCTTGGTTTACAAAAATCAGAATTTTTAGTACACATTATTAAGGCCACATCTGTACATTTTATGGGAATGAATAATAATCAAAGGCTTCATCTGACTTATGTGTTCTTTGTTGCAAGGCCTTTACTTATCCTGTAAAAAGTGAACCAAAACTCAGATGGATGAGGTTAGATTAATGAAGAGAAAAAAAATGTAATTGTAAAACTCGGCAAAAAACCTAGAACCCATGTGCATTTCAAGGTCCTTAACTGAACCACTTAGTATGTTATAAAATTGATTTAATAACACACACACACAGATAAAGGTCACAATGTCTCCACCACAAGCACGTATGTATTTTTTAAATGTTATAAGAGAAAATATCTGGAGACTTGGTGACTACAAGTTGAGTAGTTGAGTATTAAACAATCATATAATATAACTTGGCAAAAATTGCCATATGGAAACAAATTGTATTTATAGAAGCATAGCTGTGTAATGTGGTGCTTGAAGAGCATGAGTCTAGAGCCAGATTGCCTAGATTCAAATTCCGGAAGAACCACTCACTAGCTGTGTCACATTAGGCAAGTGCTTATTCTCTCTGAGATTCAATTTCCTCATTTGGAAATGGGGATATTACTAGTATTTATATCTGAAATTTAAGTGAGATTAACTGGATTATTCTGTGCCAAGCATTTGCTTGATGAAAGCTGCCAGCCACATCATAAGTACTCACCAAATATTATATTTTTATATAGTATACATTATTTGGTATTATGCATTATCTAAATATATTATTATGTAATTACAGTGTCTTATTTTAATCATAGCATTTAAATCTAGGGCAATAAAAAATTGATCAAGATATATCTGTATCATTACTACACAACACATTTCAAAAGGACATTTTAGCAACTGCATAATTTTCATAAGATAGATAGGGCTAGATAATTAAAAATGGGTAAATAATGTTTTAAAAGGAATTTCTAAAGAGTCTACAATATTAAGAAGGCAGATTGAAAGGTTAACATACCTTCAAATATTAATAAGGGTAATTCATCTGCAATAATTAGGCTCATTAAAAAAAAGTCCAGGATCCTCTATGTTGCCCCTATGACAAAAGCCACAGAGAAGAAGGAAAAAGAGTGTGAGTCATTGATGGCCTTATTTAAATCAATATAGCTGAATAGCCTCCTGATTTCTTTTTGCCTGATTAATTGAGCATCCTACTTTATTAAGCCTCTGCAGTAATATTTTCTGTTACTATCAGATAAACACAATCCTAAACTTTATATTATGGTGACAAGGAGAATACAGAGCAGATCAGATTATCCAAATTAAGAGCATACTACCCAGAAATTTATACATGTTATTCCTTTCCAGGATATATCCAGGCTGTCCCAAAGTGTATTTTGATATATAAATAGATTCTTCGCCCTAGTCCCACACTAAACAAATGGCTAGTGCTTATTTGGCCATATTTCAGTCCAGTTTGACATAATGACATAGCTATCAGCAAGCAACAAAATTACCTTCCAATGAAGAATGTGATTAAGACATGTGCTGTCCAGGGGTGCCTGGGTGGCTCAGATGGTTAAGTGTCTGCCTTCAGTCCAGGTCATGATCTCAGTGTCCTGGGATGGAGTCCCGCATTGGGCTCCCTGCTCAGTGGGGAGCCTGCTTCTCCCTCTCCCTCTGCCTGCCATTCGCCCTGCTTGTGCTCTCTCTCTCTCTCTGACAAATAAATAAATAAAATCTTAAAAAAAAAAAGAAAAAAGAAATGTGCTGTCTGGTTTTACAAATTGAAAATCTATGCAATCCACTGGTACCTAATATTTCCCATTGTTGTAACATTGAAGGTCTTGGCAATCAGGCAGGAAATCTGGATTCCATGAAATTCTAGGAAAAGTTGTGGATTGCAAAATGCTTTAGCGAGAATCCAGAGCAAAGAGTAGGGTCTAAAAGTAAAAATGGAATTTCATGCTAGCACTTCTAAAAGCATGAGTGGGACACTTTCAACCTTCACTATACCCACATTCTATCCCATTCATTCAAATTCCCTTAGCTTTCCACCATAGAAACTGAGTTTTGGAGTAGTAAGGAATTTTACAGATCATCTCTTTTAGGATGTTGAATAACATTGCCTTTTCTTATCAGTGACAGATCCAAGACATGTCCTCAAATAGACTAAGTTTTTAAAAAATCTCCCTAAAATTTAAATTTCAGAGATACATACATGTAAAAAATATTTTAGTAGAAACTCTTAGTAGCACTATCCTATGAACGAAATTCATTTATTCTAATCTTTTAAAATAATTCTCTGTGATAGAGATTGTTCAAGGTGCTTGGAGATATAAATATTAATATTTAAGTAAATAGAAATTGGAGACAGACTCATTCATATATAAGAACTTGATATATGATAGAAAGTGATGAAGAAAGAAATGAGAAGGGAATTAGAAGGACTCTTTCTCACCAAGTAGAAAAATTATAAAACAGTTTTTTCATTTAGCAATATCTACAAACATAAGCTTTAGAAGGATTAAGGGCCTAAATATGAAAGGTAAATTATAAATAGTAATTTATATATTAGAATTTCTTTGTGATCTATGGTTGGAAAAGGACTTCGTAACCAATCCCCCACAGCACATAATAACAGGGGAAAAAGAAGGTCTGTTTGTTTTTATTAATATTAAAGATTTTTATTCAATAAAGAATGTCACTGACAAAGTTAACAGGCAGATAACATATTGGAAGAAAATATTTACAATGTCTAAAAATAAGGAATTAATATCTGGAATACATAATGAACTCTTGAAAATCAACAAGTAAATGAATAGAGAAATTGACAAAGATTACAATGTGGTAAATCCCAGAGGGAGAAATCTATATTACTAATAACTAACTCAAAGAAAAGAAAAAGGAGAGAGAAAAAAACAAAAAGAATTTTAAAATCCATAAAATTACAAAATCATATAAAACTGATTGATGCCAAGAGCTGGAGGGAGTACAGAGATACAAGAACCCTTGGCCACTGCTAGTTGAAGTTTGTTGTCAGACTGAGTTATGTGTAACCTATGACCCAATAATCTCACTCCCGAGCATATGGTCCAGAAAAGTTTGCTCACCCCTCACCTCCACCCCACATCTCTGCAGGTAAATGTGTGAGAATGTTCACTGCAGCATTAATTCCAGGAGTGGGTAATTGATGGCAATCTAAGTATTTCTCAAAGGAAAATGCACACTATAGAATACTTTTCAGGAGTTAGAGGCAATGGTCAAGAGATGCACACAATATCAGTAGATCTTAAAAACACAGTACTGAGTGAAAAAGAGTAAAAGAGAATTGGATGAATATTATACAACTTTTTAGGTATTTTAAAATACACAAAAAAACCCCCACATGTAAAAGACATAATATGAATTTTTAAAAGACATCAAACACTTGGAATAGTTGCCTAATGGGGAGGGAGGGGGTGAAATGAGAGGAGGGAATAGAGATAAAATAAAGGAATCTTCAAAAGACATCAAACAGTTTAAGAACTATGCAGAGGTATGATGTTATCATGCCATGAAGAAAGCAGTATGATGATCTCAACTTTTTGGATTTGGGGTCCCCTAACAAAAGAACAAATAAATATAATAAACAAATAGCCAAAAAAAATATATTATTTAATGATCACAATAACCTGGATCACAATATTTATCATAGGAAACCAAGAATAAAAATTCATATTGCTAAGACTAAAGCAGAAAACCAAATTGCAGCATAAGCTACACACATGGTCAAAGTAAAATACATAAGATTACACCTAATGATGCAAGCATTCATTAGGTCAAGGCCATATGAATTTGGGAAAGGGGCAAACTCCAAGGAGGCCTAATGATATGTGTTGTATGAGAAGTAATGGAGGAAAATGGTAAGAGCACAAACTTTGAATTCAGATGCCCCTTTTTTCTGATTCTGGCTCTTTCTGTTTGTGTCATTTAAAGAAGATGATTTTAATTCCAACCCTCAGTTTCTTCCTCTTTCAAATGGGAACAATACTACTTAGATTTCAAATGTGTTAGGAGTATTTAAGGCAATGTATGTCAAATATAGATAGATATAGATATAGATATAGATATAGATGTAGATATAGATATATCCAAATGAAATTGGGGGGAAAAAAAGATAGTGTCTCATTTGACCCTTCAGTGAGACCAGATTGGAGTGAAAAACAAGAACAAGAACAAGTCAACTAGTATTGGATCATTAAATCCTTAAACAAGGGTCAGAATCCACACTTCCATGGCCAAAATTTAAAGGTTTCAGAAGAGACAGGCTTACTAATCCCCTAATGGTATTTTTAAAAGAGGTAGTGTAAAGGAGAGCTGATGATACTTTTGGGACTTACTGACCACATCACATTCCTGCAGAGTCCCATTTTAGTTCATCTGCTTCCCCCTCTTCATCACATTTTCGAGTCAGATGTATTTCTGGAGATTGAACTCAAGACTTATTTTCCTCTTAAATCACTACTTGAGTATTTGGGTTCATGGCTTTGTATCTTTCCTTTCATTCCTAGAGAAAAATATGGTCAGTCCTGCTTACGTAGAAATTAGTACTTGCTGTAAATCCAGCCAAAGAAATTGCTTTGGAATAAACCTGGAAAGCAAAATCTTGCCATTGATATGATCCTGAACATCCACAATTAAACTATCACCAGATCATTCTACTTTGCCCAGTAGCTATGTCTGTATAATATCAAAACATCACAAAGAGAAGCAAATATTTATATGTATATTATATATATTGCAAATATATATATATGTATATATATATATAATTATCCAAGTCAGATTAATGCTCTTTCACAAATATTCGAACAATATCTATTGCTTCTTGAATAATATGTAGGCAGAATTCTAAGAATGACCCGAGTGACCTTTGCCCTTAATTCCTTCCCATTTGGGTGTGAATAGAACCAGTGCATATGATAAAAGATCAGGCTTGTCATTAGATTGTTATATGGCCCAGTTGACCATAAGGATAAGAGGATTATAGGCAGAAGAGTCCAGGTTGGCTTAATCTGATCATATGAGCCCTTTAAAGGCAGAAAGTTTTGTCATACTGGTCATGGACATGCAGTGCAGAAAATCTAAACATGAAGAAAACTTCATGCACCGTTGATGGCTTTGAATGTGGAGGTGTTCATCTGAGAAGAAATGTGGGAGGTCTTTGTTAGCAGACAGCAGACATCTGACCTCTATCAAGAGAATGGGGAATTCAAACCTACAATCACAAGGAACTGGATTCTGCCAACAGATTGGATTAATTTGGAAGCAGATTTCCCCCCAAGCCTTCTGATAACTGCCCAGCCCAGTCAGTACCTTGATTTCAACATTACAGACCCTGAACAAAGCACCCAGACATCTGACTTACAGAACTGTGAGATAAGTGGGTGTTGTTTTAAGCCACTGAATTTGTAATTCCTTCCTGCAAGAATAGAAAACTAATACAAATAAGGAATTCTACAAGGCAGTACCTACGAAACCTACCATGAAGCATTCACATGCAGGTAAAGAGAGCATGTTTTCATTTCTCTTGAATGAATACCTAGAAATAGAATTGATGAATCATATGGTAAGTGTAAGTGTAACTTTATGTACAAGTGCTAAACTATTTTACAAAATGGCTTTACCATTCCTACTAGTGATGAATGCGAGTCGTTCTTCTACATTCTTGCCAGCATTTTGTATTGGGAAATGGCTATCTTGTTTCGTGTTTTATGAGAGTTTGTTAAGAATCCCTGCTAAGATTCTTTGTTTTTAAGACTATTTTGTTTAACATTACTATAGCCCTTCCATATTTCTGCTGTTCATGGTATATTTTCTTCCATCCTTTTATTTTTTTGTATGTTTTCCTTTAATGTGGTTTTCTAGTAGAAAACGTATAGCTGGGATTTGCCTTCTTACCCAATGGTACAATTTTTGCCCTTTATAATTTTCTGTTTAGAGCTTTTATATTTAACATAATTACTAGATTTAAATCTACTGTCTTGGTATTTTTATTTTGTACTTTTATATTTTTGCTTTTGTATTTTCCCATCTGTTTTGTTTTTTTTCTGCTTCTTCTGCTCTTTTAAAAATTATTTGAGTATTTCTATGGTTGCATTTTACCCATGCTATTACTTAATTAGTTGTATTGGTTTCTTAATTCCCATTACAACAAACTACCTCAAATTTAGTGGCTTAACACATCATAAATTTATTTTCCGATATATCTGGAGTTCTGAAATCTAAAATCAAGGTTTTGGCAGGGCTACATTCCTTCAGAAGACCTTTGCTTCCTTATTTTTTCAGCTTTAGAGACCACCTGCATTTCTTGTCTTGTGGCTACATACTTACTGCTGACTCTGATCTGCATTTTTCTTTTAACGACTCATATGTTTACATCAGGCCTTCTTGGATAATCCAGAATAACCTCCCCATCTCCAGATTTTTAACATAATCACATCTTCAAAATCCATTTTGCCATATAAGGTATATTGTTGCTCTAAAGTTTTTAATATAAATTATTTATGAAAGTCTATCTTCAAATAGTATGATACCACTTCATGGTATAAGAACTTTGCAACAGTATAAGTTTTAAATCCATTTCCTCCTTCCCATTCTTTTTGCTTCTCTTATTGTGCATTTCACTTCTCCCTATGTTATAAACCTCACAATATACTGTTACTATTTTGTATTAAGCACTCACTTATCTTTTTATGTTTGCCTATTTAAAAGTGGGGAAAATAATACCTTTTATATTTACCTGCATTTTTTACTATTTCTGGTACTCTTCTTTATATAGATCCAAATTCATACTTGTGTTATACTCTTTCTGCCTGAAGAAATTCCTTTAATATTTCTTGTAAGGCAAATCTACTGCCAATGAACATTTTTTAGCTTTTCTCTGTCTAAAAATGTCTTTACTTTGCCTTCACTTCTATAAAACATTTTTGCTGGGCATAAAATTCTGTGTTGATAGTTTTGTTCTATGTAATCTTGTCAGTACTTTAAAGATGTCACTCCATTGTTTTCTGGCTGGTATAACTAATGATGAGAAGTCTTCTGTGGGTAGTATCTTTGTTCCTTTGTTTATATTTTTTTGTTCTTCAAGATTTTCACTTTATATTTGGCTTTCCAAAGGATTTTCACTTTATATTTGGCTTTCCAAAGTTTAACTAGGATGTGCCTACATTTTTGTCTACATTTTTGTTTTGTTTACCTATATATAATATATAAATACATATATACTTTGTATTTATCCTCCTTAGTGTTCTCTTACCTTTTCAGATCTGTGGTTTGTTGTATTTGATTAGTTTTGGAAAATTCTTAGCCTGTATCTCTTCAAATATTTCTTCAGCCTCCTAATTTTCTTCTGGAACCTCACGTACCTATATGTTAAACTATTTGTACTTGTCCCATAATTCTAGCATACTATGTATTTTTATTCTTTTCTTTTTTGTTTCATTTTGAATAATTTCTCTTTACCTCTCTTTAGATCCAAGTCGACTGTTTCTTTTCTCAGCTGTGTTCAGTCTATTTATGAGGCTGTCAAAAGAATTCTTGATACCCAAGAGTGTTTTTTAAATTGTACACATTTGTATTTGACATTTTTTATAATTTACATCTCTGCTGAAATTCCCCATTTGTTCCTGCATAATGTCCATTTTTTCCATTTGATTCTTTGACATATTACTTAGAGTTACTTTAAAGTCACTGATTGTTTTAACATCTAAGTCATTACTGTTAGTTGCTTTATCTTTTGAGAATGGATCTTTTTTCACCCTTGATTTTCTTTCATGTCTCCTAACTGCAATTGAATACTAAACATCATGTTTCACACAAATCAGTTGAAATTGAAATAAATAGTATTTATACCTAGAAGTGGGCATGTTTCTTCTGCTGTCAGGCTGCTAATGTGGAAAATTGAGTCAATCCATTCAGTAGTTGAGCGAACTATAGATTTTGTGGTTGCTGTTGTTACCTTCAATGTACCATAAGTTTCAAACTTTTCCAATGGTAAATTTTTGTCATTTTGTGCTTAGTGTGAAGTCTGGGATGGCCAAGGGATTTACTTTTTTCCTGCCTCACCTATGGTTTTCAGTAGATCCTAGATATCTATATCACACTGAGCATCTTTCTCTACATTCCCAGTTACTGGCCACACTCATTTAAAACACACACTGTGGTGGATTGTTACTGCTTGGTAGCCTATGCTAAGCTTGTGATTGGAGCAGTGAATCTCTATTCTCCTGGTCCAGATTTAGTCTCAAGCAGTCTTTGTGTCTGAGTTTTAGGTCTCTTCATCATTCCTGCCTCTTTTTTCCATAACAGCCAAACTCTATTATCTATCTTTGACAGGTCTTGAGAAAGGAAAGAGTTTTCTGCCCTTCCCTCAAAAGTAGTAGACCCCTGATTGATATCAATCAATTTGATATCAATTTGGGGGATTAATGGGGGGATTTTCTACCCTCTCTGCAAGGGGCAGACAGCTTTCATTTTTACCCTTTCTCCAGAGGCAGTGAATCTTTTCCTGGCTGCTGAGGCAGAAAGGAGGGTTTCCTACCCTTCCTCTAATGGTTTTGCTTATATCCCTCCCAGCAGGTGGAGGAGAAGAAAGATTTGCTGCCTCTTTCTCAATGTCTTAGGGTTTTGCTTCTCATGAAAATGGGATCTGGGGAATAAATGTTGTGTGCTTGTCCCTCATTGGCAGCCAGTCACCTATTTTGTATATGTGCCATTGCAGGGAGCTCACTCTGTCCTCCTGCTTTGCACCCATTTTTCTTATCATTACCTGGTAGAAGCCCATGAAGAAGATTTTGTGAGTGAGTGAGAAGTACCTCCTCTCAGCATTGTGAGAGGGGCTGTATGTGGGGGGCTCTCAGTTATTCTAAACTGATGTGCTAGCCCACATTCAGCCTTTTAGATTTTATTATAGTTTTGGCTGATTATATATTACTCACTTCCATGGCAGTCATCTCTTCCTTCAGTAGTCTGCCAAAAGTGGAATAGCCCATGGGTCCCATCTCTTATCAGGGGTGCTTGTCACTGCTTGGAACTCAGTTTGTTTTGTTGTCTTGCCACCTCAGAGCTCTGATCAATTCAAGAAATTAGGATTTTGTAGATTATCCACCATTTTCTTGCTGTTAAGATGGGAGTGATGTTCTGTTGTGACTTTCTATATCTTAAGCAGAAGTGAAACTGGCAGTGGTTTTTTAAAAAGCATTTGGTGAGCAGTAGCCTCAAACACAGAATATGTACATAGTTTATCTTTCAGGCAGAATAAAAAATTTAAAGCATACGTTTTATCTTGTCCCTTTTCTGCTTAAAACCTCTACAGTGGTTTCTCAGCACACTTAAAACACAAACATCATACCACAACCCATAATTCTTTTCATAATCTGCCTGCTGCCTACCTCAGCACTCTTAGCTCATAACATTATGCCTCTAGCTCCCTCTGATGAAGCCTACAATACAGGTAGCTCTTATTTTACTTTACTAGACTTCCTCCTGTTTCAGAGTTTGTTTTTTTTTTTTTTTTTACTTCTCACTGGAATGCTCTCTCTCAAAATTTTTGTATGCTTGGCTCCTTCTTCATTCAGTTTACATCTGAAATGCCCACTCTCCCTCAAGTTATTCCCTGATCTCAAATACCATTTTTTAATATGACAACACTTTGACAATTTTTTTTGTCTATTTCTATCACTCTCCAAAGAAAATAAACACAGTGAAAAAATGGGAAATTTTCTGTAGTATTCAAGTCAATATTCTTAGCACCCAGACCATTACTAGGCACATATTAGAAATACAATAACTATGTACTGAAAGAAGGTTGGATGAATGAATATCATAACTGTGTGTGTGTGTGTGTGTGTGTATGTGTGTTTGATATCACCAGAGCCTGGAACAATGACTTGCACATAGGAAAAATTCAATAGATATTTATTCAGTAAAAAAAAACAAAAACAAAAATAAAAACAGGACTATAGATCTTGATAAGATATAGATTTAGTAGGTTTAGCCCATTAAGAAAAATGATGTTTTGCTTTTTTACTTTTCCAACATTTATTCTTTTGGTATCACCATCTCTTCTGGAGCCATCCTTTTCTTTTTTTTGTTAAAATAAGCTTGTAGGTTCTTCTCTCACATGATAAGTGATTAAAATAGCATAAATGATTCCCATCCTAGGGAAAGGTATGTTTTACAAAGGAACAACAGCTTCAAGTGAAAGGATAAACGTAACACACAGAATTTCAAGTTCTAGTCAATGCCAAAGATAGAGCAATTTGTGGCCTGACTCACAAACACCACACATATTCAGTCTTCCTCTAGGAGCAGCAGACTCCAGGTCTCAGACATGTCAAATTGGTACAGTTTTAACAAGTACATTCTGAAGACCAAATCTTGTTAGAGTATCTTTAGGTTTAACTTTCAATAAAAGGAAGAATAAAGTCTTTTATTTCCTTGCCTGTTTGTCTGCCTTCCTTCCTTTCATCTTTCCTTCCTTCCTTCCTTCTTCCTTTGTGAATGTTTTGGAAAATATTCACTCACTCTGAAATTGTAATTTGCTTCCTTTCCCCCTTTTATTTATAAATAAAGCTGAGCCAGAGAGCCTCCAGCTACATTTCATAAAGGACCAACCCAATGGCTTTCACATTTACAATCAATATGGGAACAATGCAGTCACAAATCATTTTGTAATGCAGTTGTCTAGAGAATTCAGATTTTTTTTTATCCTTCTCCAAATAAATTATCAATTCTTTAAGTATAATCAAGGGAGAGAGAAAAACAACTGAGTTACATTGTTTCTAGTTTTCAAATAAAAAAAGAATCTTGACTAATGTAACATGCAAATCTATTATTAACTTTTCCAAGTCCATGTGACTAATTAATTCAATATTCCTTTTTAGGACTATAGTTTTTCTATATTTTTGCATGTTATAATCTTCTAATCTCTTTATACCACCACTTCTCCATCATAATTATAATCCAGTTTAAATAAACACATGAGACTTATAAAGATGGGTTTTATTAAATTATTAAGCTGCTTTACTTTACAGTTTGAGGGAGGAGATTTAGTGGAATTTTTGCAGAGCTAAGAAAACTGTTAATATTGCCTTGATAAGAAACAACATAGTACAAACAGCCATTGTATATTTGCCATTGTTTCTTCTTAATTTTATTCACAGAAAAGTTGTATTGTCTTGTTTTAAGTCTTAAATATGTATTTGTTTAAGACTCATTTAAGCACTAGAGCACTGCTAAAATTCCCTGATTTAAAATACCAAAATTTCTGATCACATAACAAAACCTCAAATATTTGGCAACTATACATTCGGCACCTTCCAACAAATGGAATTCCAGCTACAGCAAAATTACAGGCAGAAGTTAGGAAAAGCTATTGAGAAAAGCCAAAGGCATTGAGTTCAAAGAAATGCCGTGGTTGGTCAGGTCTCTGCAAGATCAAAGAGTTCTGGGATTGGTTGGAAAGACAAGCATGCAACTTAGCACCCTCTGGCTGTTATGGTCACAGTGCAAATGAGTGTTGAAGCTGAGCCGAAGAGAAGAATGAGAACAGTGATGAGAAGGCAAGAGGAAAGGCAGCAGGAGGAAGATAACATAAAAGAGGGGAGGAAGGGTTATGGTATGATTGGTGTAAGATGGACCAGTAGGAAAAAGAGAAAAAGAAGCAAGAGGGGTAAGAAGAAAGCAGGAAGACTGTATGGTGTGGAAAAGAGGAAAAAAATATGGACAAGCCAAACCAAGAAAAAAAGGAAACTTATACAGAACATCCTATTATGTTACAATTCCTGAAAATTAAGAAGTAACTCTATTTAATTTGTATAAGTCCAAATTAGCAAAAAGAAATGCTTATTTTGACAAGAGCAAAACTCATATTGCTTACTCAATTGCAAGATACTTTTCCACATGGATTATCCCAGTGCTCCTTAGGGGGGCTCTGTTAGTCACTGTTATCATGACTGAGTTTATAGATTAGAAATCTGAACCACAGACATTTTAAGTAACTGGCCAAGAGGTTAGCCTGTAGAATGAGAAATTGGGTTAATATATAGCTGTCCTCAAAGACCATGGTTCAATTATGTCATTTTGCGCCTGTCTTTGTTTATATTTTACCATAGATGACATTAATATAACTAAACTTCCTTCTAGTTAATTCTCTCAAATTCTATATGTAATAAAACAACTATGTTTACCCTTGGTAAACATAGTTTACCAAACATAGTTTACCAAACATACCCTTTCCTCTTGCCTCACATAGTACCAGGTCAGTAAGACTCCTTGCTTATTAACAGTCTTGGCTTTCATTCTGGGCTCATTTCCTTGATGAGGGAATGCCTGTTGATTTTGGCCAAGAAGTAAAAATAGAAGTGCTCTTTCCATTAACCCAGTTCTGGTGCTTTCCAAAACTATAGGTGAATGTAAAACTCTCATGTCATGCCTAAACACTCTGATTGCAACTTCATGGTAAATGTCATGGCTCTTGGTGATACCTGTCACAGAAATTGACCTTTTAATACCCACATCATATTACACTAGCCATATTAACTAACTTAGGTCTTTTATCATGGCTTCCTTAAAATTTTGTGATACTAAAATCGCTAATTGAAATGGCTAGCAGTAGATTTACAAAAACTGATTCTCATTAGGTTGATTTGGATAGATTTCAGGGGCTTAGTATGTATAGCCTGTATTTGTATTTAAGGCTAGATACATAAATAAAAATATATTTTTTTTGAAATTAGAAAGATCATTTTATTTTCACATTTTATTTATAATGAAATCCTTGGTCCAGATTTCCTCTCGCATTCTGTTTTAGAAAGTTACCTTGAAAGCAGTGGTTGCTGGGAGTGGAAAGGGAAAATTGGGTATGGAACAAAATGTAATTAAAACAAATATGAAAGAAATGAAAGACAAAGCTGTTTAGTATCTCAGAGACAACATCAAAACTAAGATTTCCCCATTCCATATATAATTTCTTTGAAAGGTGTTAAGCCTGTCAAAACAATTAGAACTCTTCTTCAATATACATTATAATCAAACCAAACCAAATAACCATGAGAAATGCATCACACTATGATAACAATAGTGTGAAAAGATCTATTTCATTTTATTCAACCTGTTTAGTTTTTTATAGAAAAGTAGCATGCTGGGATGGTCGATGCAAAGTAGAAATACTTTAGCTTTATAGTATAAGTGAGGAAATCAGTGAGTCATGTAATTTGTCAGAGGCAATCAAACAACTGAGAAGAAGATCCAAGAGCAACACCCAGCACTTTTAATCTCTAGTTATATTTTTCCCATTGTTTCTATTGTTTCTGAGAGGATAAGAGAAAGTGTTTCTGTATATAAACAGGAGTTAAGTGGTGTACATACTATTTATTTAATAAATATTCTCAAAGCAATGGTGGATGCATGTTGCCATGAGCCCTGGTTTTATTGCTTATTCGTATCTGATATCTAAATCTTGTGATGGAAGCCAACTGTAAGTGAAGTCAGGATATCTTGGCAAACCGAAAAATCTCCATATAGTTTATCCTGATATCAACACAGATTCTCTTTAGAGATGGAAATGGTATAGTGATCTGGAATTTGAGCTCCCTAGAAAAGGCCCAATGGGAGAAAAAAGTGGTATAAACCTAGGAAGCCACAAGCATGATCATGTATGACCCAGAGTTCAGGGATGTGTGAGTTTATATGGAAAAACTTGCAGCTTTTTTTCATACACTTCTAAGTAAAATTTAGCATTTTCTTTAATCATGAATGTAGGACCGACCACGGTATTATTAGTAGTACCTTGTTATCGATATTAATCAGATATTTCCATATCATATTACAGCTTGTGCAGACATTTCAAAATTTTATTTATACTAAATCTTGTTATTTAATGTATTAATCACACATTTAAAATATTTATATATTTACATTTAATATGCTAGTTCTCCTTTTTATTTCTCTACAATGTATTTTAAGCATTTAAAAACATTAGTTTGAGAGGTCTCTACAGACTGGCAAAATGATCCATTGCCAAGAAATTGAGAACTTCTGATCTAATCTAGCTGCCCTAACCCAAACCATCTAATCCACTCCTGGTAACTATTATCTTCCTAACTCATTTTTTTCCCTCAATTCTTGCAACTCCGAGATCTAATCTGTACTCAAATGCAAGGGTTATCTTTGAATATGTAAATACCGTCTTACTCTCCTGTTCAAAACTTGGGATGCTTTACCAATCCATTTAGGCTCAAATCCAAATTCTATACCTTGGTCTAAATACCATGTCTCTAGTTTCTTCTTTTTTCTCTGACCTAACCACTTTCCACACTTGCCTTTACTCATCATGCTTATCATGCCATCTTTCTTGCAGTTCTATCACATCAAGTCCAATCCTGGCTAAGGCCTTTGGTTTGGTTCAGCGCTTTGGAATTCTCTCCTCCAATTCCGTCCCACACCACATCTTTGCTACGTTTTTCCTCCCCCATCAGGTCAGATGATCCCTGACAAAAGCGGTGCTTTTCTCCCCAAGTCACTGTCACATCATCTTTATTATTTGTTTCAGAATCATTACCACTATCATGTTTATTTTCCAGCTTTCCTTTACCAGAGTCTAAGTTCCAAGAGGGCAAAGATGCTGGCTGGCTCACTACTTTAAATCCTGTGGCACATAGTGGGAGCCCTATAAATATTTTTGACTGAGTGAATGAGGCCCATCATTTTATTGATGAGGAAACTAGGGCACAGAATCCTTAATTAGTTTCCTTGTCATTTCATACAGTGATATAGATATTGAAAGCATCTGTAATTAACTTTTAATGACCTGTTGGCATTTTATTTTTGAAATCAGTTAATAAATCCATCCATTATTGAAAAATGCAATTTTTCTTGTGTTGAATGAGTTTTTCGAGATTTGTCATATTCCTTCCTAAAAAGATAAATCATCTAAGCACAAAGTGTAGATTCCTTTTACAGCACTGAGTAACTTTCTCTAAAATTATACCTTGAACTCCTAATTTTTAGAATTATATCTTCTTAACATCTCTCTTGGTCCTTGGATGGTTTTTATACAACAGTGCCCTCTATGTTCAACCAACATACAGTTCACCTAATACTTCTTAGGTTATTTAGCCCATAGTTAATTTTTTAATGTAATTATATATTACAATTAATAGCTTAATTTCAAGATCACTGACTCATTTGGTTGCCAGGCTTTGGGAAATGTATGAATGTGGGTAAATGTCAAATTTGATTAGCTTTCAGTTCATCGAGATTTACAAAAGTTAGAATTTCCTCTACATAGAAAGAATCTAGGAGATCTAGTTTGCTTATTTTCTTGAAATAGTAGAGCATCCACTGATAAAAATAAACAATCTAGTTGAAAACAGGACCTTGGCTGGTCTTTAAGAACCAGCTGAACTAATAAACCAACTTGTCAGTGCTGTTCTCCCCAGAGCTCTTTTCCTTTGATGCTGCTAACCTGTAGGTACTCTCATTTATTATAGGATTTGCATTTGTGATACTAGTCAAATCATCAGAAAACCTAGATGTTTTGGACAAAGCAATAAACAGATGACCTAAGTGGGATTAAACTTTTACAAAAGAGCCTTCTCTGTTTTAGTCCCAGAATCTGTCGGTGTTCAGCCTGGTGATGTGATCAAAGCCAGATATGTCTGGAACGGAGTAAAGACAAATTGTGACTGCCTTGCAGAATAAGAAATAAGCAAGTTGGGCAGGTATGCAGAATTCTGATGGAAGCAGTGATGTTTATGTTTCGTGTTATGAAAATAGTGAGAGTGAATCTGGATGGTAAAAAACCGAGTCATGCCAGAGCACTTGAGTCAGCTATGTACATGCCTGCTGGGGAGTTTTCCTTTGTTCTTGTTAGAGGCGGCACTTGGCTTATTTTAATGGCTTTTCCTTGCATGGCATAATCACCAGCTATGTGATTAACCACGTCTAGTTAAGTTATTTCATCACATCAAAAGTGGTGTAAAATAGCTTTTCTGTTGACTGGGAAGCTGAGTTTGGTGGCTATGAAAGTACCAGACATCAAAGAGCTCTATTATCCACAGATTACATGGAAACAGGCCAGCAACATTGAAAGTTTCCCCTCTATTGCTCTTTCCCTTCAGTGGAATCATCACCCACTAGATTGGAGGGAAGGAGGTAATTTTTATAATAATCCATTCTTGCACTCTTTATCCAAATAGGAAGGATGGTGACCAGCTGTTTTGTCTCCACCGAAGGCAGATAAAGGGGGGAAAAATGCTCATATTGTAGCAGGAAGATACCACTGTGTCCTGGCTAGAAAAAAACACTAGAGAGGCTTCTCATTTTAGCTTTTACCTCTAGCCAGTCGTTCAATTATGGCTAAGCTGTTTAATTTCTCTTAGGCATTTATAAAAGGCTAGGATTAATTTAGTCTGAAAAGTGCTTTGGGGCACTAAATCATATGTCATTTTATAACCTAAACTTGAAAAAAGAAAATGAGAGATATCCAAATTTCAGCCCCAGAAAAATTTCAATAGAGAAAACATTAACTATGTTATAATATGTCTCGATTTCTTTAAGTGAGATGATTCTGACAGGTGAGGAAGTCTTGGCCTTGAAGGGATGCCTAGAAATTGTATTTTCTCATGAATACCTAGTTTATCAGCAGGAATTAAATTCTTTTTTTAAATTTTATTATGTTATGTTAATTACCAAACATTACATCATTAGTTTTTGATGTAGTGTTCCATGATTCATTGTTTGTATATAGCACCCAGTGCGCCATTCAATATGTGCCCTCTTTAATACCCATCACCAGGCTAACCCATCCCCCCCCTCCCCTCTAGAACCCTCAGTTTGTTTCTCAGAGTCCATCGTCTCTCATAGTTCATCTCCCCCTCTGATTTCCCCCCCTTCATTTTTCCCTTCCAAATATCTTCTTTTTTTTAACATATAATGTATTATTTGTTTCAGAGGTACAGGTCTGTGATTCAACAGTCTTACACAATTCACAGCTCTCACCATAGCACATACCCTCCCCAATGTCTATCCCCCAGCGACACCATCCCTCCCAACCCCCAGCACTCCAGCAACCCTCAGTTTGTTTCCTGAGATTAAGAATTCCTCATATCAGTGAGATCATATGATGCATATCTTTATCTGATTGACTTATTTCACTCAGCATAATAACCTCCAGTTCCATCCACGTCATTGCAAATGGCAAGATTTCATTCCTTTTGATGGCTGCATAATATTCCATTGTATATATATACCACTTCTTCTTTATGCATTCATCTGTCAGTGGACGTCTTGGCTCTTTCCATAATTTGGCTATTGTGGACATTGCTGCTATAAACATAGGGGTGCATATACCCCTTTGGATCCCTACATTTGTATCTTTGGGGTAAATACCCAGTAGTGCAATTGCTGGATCGTATGGTAGCTCTATCTTCAACTTTTTGAGGAACCTCCATACTGTTTTCCAGAGTGGTTGCACCAGCTTGCATTCCCACCAACAGTGTAGGAGGGTTCCCCTTTCTCCACATCCTCGCCAACATCTGTCGTTTCCTGTCTTGTTAATTTTAGCCATTCTGACTGGTGTGAGGTGGTATCTCATTGAGGTTTTGATTTGGATTTCCCTGATGCCGAGCGATATTGAGCACTTTTTCATGTGTCTGTTGGCCATTTGGATGTCTTCTTTGGAAAAATGTCTGTTCATGTCTGCTGCCCATTTCTTGTTTGGATCATTTGTTCTCTGGGTGTTGAGTTTCATAAGTTCTTTATAGATTTTGGATACTAGCCCTTTATCTGATATGTCATTTGCAAATATCTTCTCCCATTCTGTCGGTTGTCTTTTGGTTTAGTTGACTGTTACTTTTGCTGTGCACAAGCTTTTTATCTTGATGAGGTCCCAATAGTTCATTTTTGCCCTTGCTTCCCTTGCCTTTGGTGATGTTTCTAGGAAGAAGTTGCTGCGGCTAAGGTCGAAGAGGTTGCTGCCTGTGTTCTCCTTTAGGACTTTTTTTTTTTTATGTTATGTTAATCCCCATATTACATCATTGGTTTTTGACGTAGTGTTCCATGATTCATTGTTTGCATATAACACCCAGTGCTCCATGCAGAACATACCCTCTTTAATACCCATCACCAGGCTAACCCATCCTCCCAACCTCCTCCCCTCTAGAACCCTCAGTTTGTTTTTCAGAGTCCATAGTCTCTCATAGTTCATCTCCCCTTTAGGATTTTGATGGACTCCTGTCTCATGTTTAGGTCTTTCAACCATTTGGAGTCTATTTTTGTGTGTGGTGTAAGGAAATGGTCCAGTTTCATTCTTCTGCATGTGGCTGTCCAATTTTCCCAACACCATTTGTTGAAGAGACTGTCTTTGTTCCATTGGACATTCTTTCCTGCTTTGTCGAAGATTAGTTGACCATAGAGTTGAGGGTCCATTTCTGGGCTCTCTGTTCTGTTCCATTGATCTATGTGTCCGTTTTCGTGCCAGTACCATACTGTCTTGATGATAACAGCTTTGTAATAGAGCTTGAAGTCTGGAATTGTGATGCCACCAGCTTTGCTTTTCTTTTTCAACATTCCTCTGGCTATGCGGGGTCTTTTCTGGTTCCATACAAATTTTAGGATTATTTGTTCCATTTCTTTGAAAAAAGTGGATGGTATTTTGATGGGGATTGCATTGAATGTGTAGATTGCTCTAGGTAGCATTGACATCTTCACAATATTTGTTCTTACAATCCATGAGCATGGAACGTTTTTCCATTTCTTTGTGTCTTCCTCAATTTCTTTCATGAGTATTTTATAGTTTTCTGAGTACAGATCCTTTGTCTCTTTGGTGAGATTTATTCCTAGGTATCTTATGATTTTGGGTGCAATTGTAAATGGGATCGACTCCTTAATTTCTCTTTCTTCTGTCTTGTTGTTGGTGTATAGGAATGCCACTGACTTCTGTGCATTGATTTTATATCCTGCCACTTTACTGAATTCCTGTATGAGTTCTAGCAGTTTTGGGGTGGAGTCTTTGGGGTTTTCCACATAAAGTATCATATCATCTGCAAAGAGTGAGAGTTTGACTTCTTCTTTGCCAATTTGGATGCCTTTGATTTCTTTTTGTTGTCTGATTGCTGTGGCTAGGACTTC
>NC_058415.1:21931610-21947454 GCF_002201575.2 Neomonachus schauinslandi
ATGCCTTTGATTTCTTTTTGTTGTCTGATTGCTGTGGCTAGGACTTCTAATACTATGTTGAATAGCAGTGGTGATAGTGGACATCCCTGCCGCGTTCCTGACCTTAGGGGGAAAGCTCTCACTTTTTCCCCATTGAGAATGATATTTGCTGTGGGTTTTTCATAGATGGCTTTTATGATATTGAGATATGTACCCTCGATCCCTATACTCTGAAGAGTTTTGATCAAGAAAGGATGCTGTACTTTGTCAAATGCTTTTTCTGCTTCTATTGAGAGGATCATATGGTTCTTGTTCTTTCTTTTATTAATGTATTGGATCACATTGATTGTTTTGTGGATGTTGAACCAACCTTGCAGCCCAGGGATAAATCCCACTTGGTCGTGGTGAATAATCCTTTTAATGTACTATTGTATCCTATTGGCTAGTATTTTGGTGAGAATTTTGGCATCCATGTTCATCAGGGATATTGGTCTATAATTCTCCTTTTTGGTGGGGTCTTTGTCTGGGTTGGGGATCAAGGTAATGGTGGCCTCATAAAACGAGTTTGGAAGTTTTCCTTCCATTTCTATTTTTTGGAACAGTTTCAGAAGAATAGGTATTAATTCTTCTTGAAATGTTTGGTAGAATTCCCCTGGGAAGCCATCTGGCCCTGGGCTTTTGTTTGTTGGGAGATTTTTGATGACTGCTTCAATTTCCTTAGTGGTTATAGGTCTGTTCAGGTTTTCTATTTCTTCCTGGTTCAGTTTTGATAGTTTATACATCTCTAGGAATGCATCCATTTCTTCCAGATTATATAATTTGCTGGCATATAGTTCCTTATAATATGTTCTTACAATTGTTTGTGTTTCTTGGTGTTGGTTGTGATCTCTCCTCTTTCATTCATGATTTTATTTATTTGGGTCCTTTCTCTTTTCTTTTTGATAAGTCTGGCCAGGGGTTTATCAATTTTATTAATTCTTTCAGAGAACCAGCTCCTAGTTTCATTGATCTGTTCTACTGTTCTTTTGGTCTATTTCATTGATTTCTGCTCTGATCTTTATTATTTCTCTTCTCCTGCTGGGTTTAGGCTTTATTTGCTGTTCTTTCTCCAACTCTTTTAGGTGTAGGGTTAGGTTGTATATTTGAGACCTTTCTTGTTTCTTGAGAAAGGCTTGTATTGCTATATACTTTCCTCTTAGGACTGCCTTTGATGCATCTCAAAGATTTTGAACAGTTGTGTTTTCATTTTCAATTATTTCCATGAATTTTTTAAATTCTTCTTTAATTTCCTGGTTGCCCCATTCATTCTTTAGTAGGATGCTCTTTAGCTTCCATGTATTTGAGTTCTTTCTGACTTTCCTCTTGTGATTGAGTTCTAGTTTCAATGCATTGTGGTCCAAAAATACGCAGGGACTGATCCCAATCTTTTGGTACCGGTTGAGACCTGATTTGTGACCTAGGATGTGATCTATTCTGGAGAATGTTCCATAGGCACTACAGAAGAATGTGTATTCTGTTGCTTTGGGATGGAACGTTCTGAATATATCTGTGAGGTCCATTTGGTCCAGTGTGTCATTTAAAGTCTTTATTTCTTTGTTGATCTTTTGTTTAGATGATCTGTCCATTTCAGTGAGGAGGGTGTTAAAGTCCCCCACTATTATTGTATTGTTGTCAATGTGTTTCTTTGTTTTTGTTATTAATTGGCTTATATAATTGGCTGCTCCCATGTTAGGGGCATAGATATTTACAATTGTTAGATCTTCTTGTTGGATAGACCCTTTAAGTAGGATATAGTGTCCTTCCCCATCTCTTATTACAGTCTTTGGTTTAAAATTTAATTTGTCTGATATAAGGATTGGCACCCCAGCTTTCTTTTGGTGTCCATTAGCATGGTAAATGGTTTTCCACCCCCTCACATTCACTCTGGAGGTGTCTTTGGGTCTAAAATGAGTCTCTTGCAGACAGCATATTGATGGGTCTTGTATTTTTATCCAATCTAATAGCCTGTGTCTTTTGACTGGGGCATTTAGCCCATTTACATTCAGGGTTACTATTGAAAGATAGGAATTTAGTGCCATTGTATTGCCTGTAAGGTGACTGTTACCGTATATTGTCTGTGTTCCTTTCTGGTCTATGTTGCTTTTAGGCTCTCTCTTTGCTTAGAGGACCCCTTTCAAGATTTCTTGTAGGGCTGGTTTCGTGTTTGCAAATTCCTTTAGTTTTTGTTTGTCCTGGAAGCTTTTTATCTCTCCTTCAATTTTCAATGACAGCCTAGCTGGATATAGTATTCTTGGCTGCATATTTTTCTCATTTAGTGCTCTGAATATATCCTGCCAGTCCTTTCTGGCCTGCCAGGTCTCTGTGGATAGGTCTGTTGCCAATCTAACGTTTCTACCATTGAAGGTTACAGATCTCTTGTCCCGAGCTGTTTTCAGGATTTTCACTTTGTCTCTGAGACTCGTAAGTTTTACTATTAGATGTTGGGGTGTTGACCTATTTTTATTGATTTTGAGGGGGTTCTCTGTGCCTCCTGGATTTTGATGCCTGTTTCCTTCCCCAAATTAGGGAAGTTCTCTGCTATAATTTGCTCCAATATACCTTCTGCCCCTCTCTCTCTTTCTTCTTCTGGGATCCCAATTATTCTAACGTTGTTTTGTCTTATGGTATCACTTATCTCTCGAATTCTGCCCTCATGATCCAGTAGTTGTTTATCTCCCTTTTTCTCAGCTTCTTTATTTTCCATCATTTGGTCTTCTATATCACAAATTCTCTCTTCTGCCTCATTTACCCTAGCAGTTAGAGCCTCCATTTTTTATTGCACCTCATTAATAGCCTTTTTGATTTCAACTTGGTTAGATTTTAGTTCTTTTATTTCTCCAGAAAACGTTTCTCTAATATCCTCCATGCTTTTTTCAAGCCCAGCTGGTATCTTTATAATCATCATTCTGAACTCTAATTCCGACATCTTACTAATGTCCATATTGATTAGGTCCCTGGCAGTCGGTACTGCCTCTTGTTCTTTTTCTTGAAGTGATTTTTTCCGTCTTGTCATTTTGTCCAGAGGAGAATAGATGAATGAGAGAACAAAATGCTAACGGGGTAACAACAACCCCAGAAAAATATACACTAAACAAATCAGAATAGACCTGAAACCAGGGGAAAAGAAAGGGAAAGAAAGAAAAAAGAAAAAAGAAAAAGATTTAAAAAAAAAGAAGAATATTATCAAATATGATCAGGCTGGTGCATAGATCAGTGCCACACTTTAGATTTTGGGTGTATTTTGGTCTGTTAGAAGAAAGTGCCTCCCAAAATTTTAAAGAAAGAAAAACTTATATATGTACAAAAATAAGGGTTAATATGATGAAGGGATGGAATATGACTGTAAAGATGAAAATTATAGAAGATTTTATAAAAGGAATTGATAAGATAAGAAGTTGTTTGAAAAAAGAAAGAAGAGGAATTAAAAAAAAGGGGGAGAGGTGATCAGGCAGGAGACTAGAACAAAGCCATACACTAGAGATTTAGGGTATATTTTGGTCTGTTAGAAGAAACTGTATCCCAAAATTTTAAAGAAATAAAAACTTATATATGTACAAAAATAAGGGTTAATATGATGAAGGGATGGAATATGACTGTAAAGATGAAAATTATAAAAGATTTTATAAAAGGAATTGATAAGAAGTTGGTTGAAAAAAGAAATAAGAGGAATTTAAAAAAAAGGGGGAGAGAATGTGATCAGGCAGGAGACTAGTACAAAGCCATACACTAGAGATTTAGGGTATATTTTGGTCTGTTAGAAGAAACTGTATCCCAAAATTTTAAAGAAATAAAAACTTATATATATATATATACCAAAAATAAGGGTAACTACTATGAAGGGATAGAATATGACTCTAAAAATGAAAAATAAAGATTTTTAAAAAAGGGATTGATAAGATGTTGGTTGAAAAAGGGAGAAAGAAAAATTTAAAAAAAAAGAAAATTAAAAAAATTAACTTTGAAGGACTAAAGAATCATGGGAAAAAAGCCATGGATTCTCTGTGCATTATTCCCCTAGTGCTGGAGTTCTGCTGTTCTCATTGATTGGTAAACTTGGTCTTGACTGGCTGTTCTTGCTGACCTTCTGGGGGAGGGGCCTGGTGCCATGGTTCCCAAATGTCTTTGCTGGAGGTGGAATTAGCCCACCCTTGCAGGGTCCTGGCTAAATAATCTGCTCGGCTTTGCTCTCGGGAGCTTTTGTTCCCTGCAAGCTTTCCGTTCGGCTTTGGAGGATGAGAGTGAAAATGGCGGCCTCCCAATATCTGCCCCGGAGGAGCTGAGAACTCGCGGCCCCACTCCTCAGTGCGCCACCAGAGAAAAGCAGTCACTCCTGTCTCCGGCCACACTCTGTGCTCACCCAGCCTGTGACCGAGCGTTTCTATCTCTGGCATCCGACCCTGTGTGGAGTCTCCAAACCCAGCAGATTAAGCAGGAATTAAATTCTGATGGTAGCTTCCAAGTTGGATCACCACTATGGGATAAGAGCAAGATGTTAACATCATTATAGAATTTCTGAGAACAACATGCTCTGTTTAGTTTTATATAGTGTCGAAAAAATAGTATCATGCAACAAATGAAATTAGTATTTTGTATGCTCTTCTTCCTTTGCTCCCTGTAGACATGAAAATATGGCATCCAAATTCTAAGGAATTTAAGATTAATTCCATAAGATAAGAAGTTGGTTGAAAAAAGAAAGAAGAGGAATTTTAAAAAAGGGGGGGAGAGAATATGATCAGGCAGGAGACTAGAACAAAGCCATACACTAGAGATTTAGGGTATGTTTTGGTCTGTTAGAAGAAACTGTATCCCAAAATTTTAAAGAGAGAACAACTTATATATATATATACCAAAAGTAAGGGTAGTCTGATTCCCTACCTTTTTTTTTCTTGATATATCATATAAGAATGGCTGAAATAAACCATTCTTCACTTATTAATAACATCTATGTACCAAAAATACACTTAAAATGATTCCTTAATTAGTTACATTGTGCTGTAAGAAGCTTTCCTGACTATAATGGCCAAGGACAAGAGAAGTCCTAGAGAATAATACTGCACTTATATGCCTCATGATGGCAACCCAAGCCCCTGTTCATTAAATTTATACCAAAATTTTATTTTTAACCCATTATCTTCATACAGCTTTGAAACGTTGAAAAGAATCCCTCCCACCTTTGACTTCTCATCTTCATTTTAAAATTCAGCTCTTCCTCTGGCCACTGACATGAAAATGCACTTCTCTAAAAGCCTTCAAGAACAGCATGAGCAGTTCACTTGAAAAGCAGATGTAGCAAGTCAAATGAATACGACTAGGTGGCAGGTGAACCCTGAGAGGAGGAAATATAAGGAGAAATTGACAGCATCTGGGATGTCCACTATATAAACGAAAAGGGGGCATTGTTTTCAGGTAGGTGAAGCAAAAGAGGGGCTGGGTGGTTGTTGTTATACCTATTTTATTGTTGGTTTAATAGTATTGCATCCAAACATATATTTAAATAGCCATTTTTAACTTGAGAACTTTCCTTATTCTCTAAGCATTAGTACTTCATCCTATAAAATGGGGCTAAAAATATTTACCCCAAAGGGTTTTCATTAGAATCAAATAAGATAATGTACACAAAGTACTTAGCACGTTTGAGACATTCAGTAAATGGTAGCTTCTATTTTTATCTCTGAGCCATGGAATAAGTACTTGGTACCTCATTTGTCAAGATTTTGTTGCTTTTTGTAGTCCTCCTATTTAGAATAGTGTAAGAACAGGAAAGTTACCCTACTGATCAAAAAGAAAAATGGCACACTTTATCACCTATAATTCAATGCTTATGAAAGTGGATGTGGCACAAAATAGGGACTTAAATTGAAAAGATATTTAAATGGGTCATAATCCAGTGTAATGAACAGCTGAGAAAACTATTGTCAGACAACCAAGATGTGAATTTTTACTTTGTCAAAGACTTGTCTCAGGGCTCAGGTCCCAGGTCTCATTCCTTTAGGAAATGGTCATCATTCCCTAGATCCATAAATCAAATTGACTAGCTATATCCTATTAATTATGACATATAATTGTATCTAACACTGTCCTCATGATTGCTTTACAAAGTAATCTTCCTGGTTTGTTCTGCAAGTTCTATGAAATTTAAAATAGTGTTTTGTTAATGAATCATGGAAGCATTATTTCTTAATGTAAGAAGGATAAAGGATTCCAATTTGAAAATGCATCCAAATAAGAATTTTAAAATGTTATTTCTAGCTTTCTCTTCTGCTTTTGGTAGTTAGATCCTAGTAACCATGGGGCTTTTGCTCAGAAAGAGCACTGGTTCAGAAAGAGAGGCAGTATGGAGGGGCTGAGACACAGCAGAATTGCTAAAAGATTTGGGGGATACTTAGGAGTAAGGTAAAAGAAGTCTTAGTTGTCAGTGAGGCCAGAGAGACTCAGGAGAAGAAATATGCTGGTTGTGCTAAGAGTTCAGTTACTCTGTCTCATATAATCCTCACATCTTGCAGAAGATGAAAGGGATGCTCAAGCAGCTAAGTAACTTGCTGGTGGTAAATGGCTGTCAGGATTCAATCCCAGGAGTGTTTGACTCCAAAGGCTGTATTTTTTCCAACAGATCATTCTCTGCACTTTCACTTTTTAAAGAATTTCTTACTTAAAATGTATTTAGCTCTGCATTTTTAGATATGTTTGTATCCCTGGAAACCAAATGACAGAGGGTTTGTCTTCTTGAGGGTACCGTTTTTTTCTGAGACATCAGGGGAGCACCCTGCTCATATATTACTGTCACAAGTCTTTGGCAGGTATGCCAAGTTATCTTCCTTTTCCTGAAGCACAGGGGGAAAAACAAAAGGCTGTGGCAGGTTAAACAGAGACAAGAGAGCCAGAAAAGAGAATGCAACTGTCAGAAGCAGGGTAAGACTGGCAAATGAGAAGAATTACATCACAGTTGAACAGAAAGTTGAAAGAACATAAACTGATGCTAATAAGAAGTATAGACTAACAGGGGTTATTAGACCCTCGGTACTTTTTAAAAGTTAATCATATTTTGATCACTTGGTGGAGAGAATTGTTGTAAAATGGTCCCTCAATGACTCTGTGAGTGAGGCGTGTCTCACTTGCTGGGGAGTGTTGGCTTACAGTGACGTATGAGGACACGTGGCATCTCACCATTGCCTTGATTCTTCACTCACTGAAAAAGCCGATCCCAAAAGTCTTGTCATCTGTACCAAGAATCTTTCACCACCATACTGCTACATAGCCAACCACCTCAAAACTGAGCGGTGCGAAACAATAAACATTGACTGAGTTCACAAATCTGCGGGTTAATTGGATGATTTTACTTATCGTATGGGAACTATTCACATATTATGAGGGATGGCTGGCTTTTGACAGCACTAGGACAGCCTTGCTTGAAATGACTGCTCTGGGTTGGCTCTGTCCCTCATGTCTTTCACTGTCAGGCAGGCATGCTCTCACAGTGAAGGCAAAACGCAGAAGCAGGAAAAGCTCATTATACAGGCATTTCCCGAGTCTCTGCTTGTGTCCGATGTGTTAATATTCCATTGGCCGAAGTGAGTCAGATGGCCAAAGCCAGAGCCAGAGTGGGAGGGCTCTGCGCAGAAACACAGCCAGGACACAGAGAGGGGGAAGAATAGGAGTCATTGCTGTAACCTGCCTGCCTCATGACTTTTGTCTATATATTAGAGGTTTCTGCTGAGGACAGAAAAACAAAACAAAACAAAAAAACAAGCAAACAACAACAACAAAAAGAAGAAACAGAACACATATATTTAGGAGAATATATATGCAAAACAAGGATTTCCAAAACCACATTAGCTCTATTATTAGCAGGGGCATTGTAATTAACTTTTGAGTTTTTCTTTTTTTTTTTTTTAAAGATTTTATTTATTTATTTGAGAGAGAGAGAGCACATGAGAGGGGGGAGGGTCAGAGGGAGAAGCAGACTCCCTGCCGAGCAGGGAACCCGATATGGGACTCGATCCTGGGACTCCAGGATCATGACCTGAGCCGAAGGCAGTCGCTTAACCAACTGAGCCACCCAGGCGCCCCTACTTTTGAGTTTTTCTTAACATAAAAGGGAGGGAGGCTGAGTTGCTCTGACTTTAAATAACTATTTATATTTATTGTGATTACTGACATATTTGGACATTTTTCTATCATCATGTATTACTGCTTCACATTTTTGTTACTCATTTTCTTTTTCTTCTTCAACTTTTTAATGTTTCCTATTTTTTCCATCTCAAGTTTGGAAAGTATACAGTCTATTTACTTTCTTTTATTAACTGCCTGAAAATTTTTAGCAACCACGCTTAACTTAATATTTTAACCAAGATAGAATTAAACAAACCACATCATTCTCCTTAGTAAGTCCTCATCAGTATCCTTCAGCTCCCTTGTGAATTCACCTTCACAATGTAACTACTTTTATTGTCTAAAATTTAACATTATGTTTTTTAAAATTTCAGAGGTTTTTATTTTCAGTTGATACTGGTTTACCTTTATTTTTTAAACTTACCTGTTTAAAGTGTTTCAATAGTTTGCAATTATATTAGTAGTTTAAAATATTTCCTTAAAATTTTAAAAATGCAAAGCATGGATATAGTATAAAGGATGACACAAATAATGGTATAAAATTTAAAAGTTCCAAAAAGGTGTACAGGCAAAGACTATGCTCCATTGTATTCTGCTGTAGAACCCAAACCCTGTTCCAGAAGCAAACAATTAGCATTTTTATATATTCCTGTATAGTTCATGCAAATAAAAGTGTACATACATATTTATGTGTGTATGTATACTCACTTTTTATTTTGACTCAAAGTAACTATCATATGCGATGTCTGAATCTTGAGCAGTGCTTTTCATAGTATTACTTTACATTTTTACTCTGCAATATTGCTTCCTCCTTAAATTACGATGACAAAGTTTTCTGTTAGCACATTTCAAAGTAGCATATAAAGTCAGTGCATTCTTTTGATTGGCTACTCAGTGTTCCATTATAATGATACACCATATTTTATTTAACAAAGTACCCTATTAATGACTACTTCATTTGTTTCCCATTTTACACTCATAGAATGCAATGTATAATCTTCTCTGCCCTGATGGTATCTTACCAAACTTTTTGATCTTTGCCAATTTGATGAGGGAAATTTGGAGCTTCATAGTTTTCATTTGCATTTTTAAAATGGCTAATATTAAGTAACTTTTTTTTAAAGATTTTATTTATTTATTTGAGAGAGAGAATGAGAGAGAGCACGAGAGGGAAGAGGGTCAGAGGGAGAAGCAGACCCCCCGCCGAGCAGGGAACCCGATGCGGGACTCGATCCCGGGACTCCAGGATCATGACCTGAGCCGAAGGCAGTCGCTTAACCAACTGAGCCACCCAGGCTCCCATTAAGTAACTTTTAATATGCCCAAAAGCTAGCTGCATTTCCTTTTTTTTTATTTTTAAGTAAGTGTTTTGTTCATATTCTTTGCCCATTTTAATATTGGGTTATTCATCTTATTGACTATAAATGGTGACTACTGACTAATAATAAAATTAGTTAGCTATTTTCTGTAATATAAATAACATTATTTTTCATTTTAACATGCATCTTTGGCCTTTGCTTATCCATGCTTTGTAATCAATTTTTTTAAACTTTAAGTAGTGAAATTGGTCAATATAATTCACAATAATTGCTATATTTTTGTGTCATATTTAGAAAGGCTGTACCCATTTCAAAATTATTTTTTACTTTTTGTTTTTTATAGCAAATTTATACTTTACTTTTTCGTACTTAAATATTTGACCTGTCTGAACTTTTTGGGGTATAAAATGTAAGACAGAGATCTAACCTTTTTCCTCCAGTTACAACAATGTATTAAATAATCCATTTTTCCTGAATGGATGTGAAATTCTACCATTATTAAATATACACAGAGTTTTCTTCATGGATTTTTTATTTTTTTCCACTAATCTGTTATCGGCAAACACCTCATATCCTCACTTTTTTTTCTAAATATTCACTTTACCTTCTTGGTCTAAGTGTGCCTTAAATGCATTTCTTCCCAGGGAGCCCTCTCAAGTGATGACCGTTTTTATGCCACCATCACTTTGAATTCTGTGGGGCAGGGACTCTCCATCTCTTCATTGCTGCCATGCTGACTGGTTTCACTTTACATTCATGACCACTCTCCTCACATTCTTTAGTGCTGCCTGGGGTTCATACCTGCTTTTGTCTCCTCAGGCCTCCAATATCTTTTACACTATCTTCATTCTCACACCATGACCTTGTTTTGTGTTCCACTGAAAACAGAAGCAATCAGAAGAGGAGTTCTCTGCAAAATCCCTATCTATCATTTGAAGGCATCTGTGCCCATACTCTCTCTTCTCTTCTGCTACTATAGAAGCATTGTCTGTGTTTTTTTCCCAGGCCAACCCCTAAATTATGCATCTAATCCAGTGCCTTCCAGATGCTCAAAGATAATTTTCAGACATTATTCTTGCTATTTCCTGCCTCATCTGTGTTTTCCTTCCAGTGGATTATTTCCATCAGTGTAAACATTCTATAAAATCTCCAATCTTAAAAAAGAAAAAAATATTCTTAATCCCACACCTTCTACCTGCAGCTAAAGCCACAAATACCTTTTTCCATTGACAGCAAAACTCCTCAAAAGGGTAGTCTATACTTGCGAACTACAATTCGTCTTCTCCTATTCTAGACAGAATGCTTTGCAATCAAGATTTCACTCCCTTAACTCTATGGAACATTCTCTTTTCAAAGTGACCCATGGTTTCCACATTGTTGAGTAGAGACCTCAATTCTCAGTCTACGTATAACCTGATTCACATAATCACTACCTGCTCCCTGAAATATATTCTTCCATTGGCCTCTGCAATGACTTCTGACACTAACTATTCAGAGTTGAGCCAAATATTAAGGGCACAGTCCTCCACAAGACTGCCATGAATCCAGGATTTCCCAGGCCACCCTCACCTCTGATCTGCTGTCTACAAATTATTGGGTTCTTACTACCCTCTGAGCTTCAATAATTCACCAGAGTGATTCACAGAACTCAGGGAAGGTGCTATATTAACTATTACCATTTTAATAACAATGGGATACAAAACAATACCTGTCAAAGGGAGATGGGCACAGGGCGAAGTCTGGGAGGATCCCAAACATTAAACTTCCTTATCCTTAGGACTCACTACCCTCCTGGCACATTACTGTGCAACAACAGAGTATTGCCAACCAGCAAAGTTTAGTCTAGCTTTAGTTTCCAGAACTTTTATTGGGGTTTTGTTACATAGGTACACTTGATTGAATCCCTGGCCACTCTGTTGAATTCAATATCCAACCCTCCTCCCCTCACCAGAGAGCAGGCTGATACCACATAACTCAACCTTCTAACCACAGGGTTGGTGTTTCTGGGGCTAGTCCCCATCTTGAGTCATCCCGTTAACATAAACCATTCAGCGGCCCTCCATAAATTACAAAGATGCTCCTATCTCTCAGGAGATTCCAAGGATTTACAGGTGACTTCCCAGTAACCAGGGATAAGGGCCAGCCAAATTTATTACTCAGCTTCCCATACTTAGTTGTTCTACTCCACTGGCAACTCCTTCTCTGTTCCCCTTTACTCGTACTTTCTAATCTCCCCAATCTCTAGCGATGGGCTGTCCCAGGATTTCATCCTTTCTCTACAGTTACTTTCTGGGTGATCCCATCAGTTTTATATCTTCAAATATGCTCTATATGCTGAAACATACCCAAGTTTATATCCGTGGCCCGCATTTTCCCCTTCAAATCTAGAATCACACATGAAAGTACCTACATGACATTTCACATGAACATCTGATAGGCATCTCCAATTTTACAAGCCCAAAGTTTAACTTCTCATTTTTTCCCCATGACCTTATCTACTTGCTCTCACAACCACCTCCTTTTCACTTGCCTATCTTGCTACCACCTTTATTTATAAAAAATCATATTTCACCCATATTATTATCCTAACTCACTTCCTTGCCTCTGACTTTCCCCTTCAATAGTTTATTCATGGGGGGGGGGGGGCGGAGCAAGATGGCGGAGGAATAGGAGACTTGGATTTCGTCTCCTCTCAGGAATTCAGCTGGATAGGGATCAAACCATTCTGATCACCTACAAACTCAACAGGAGATCGAAGAAAAGAAGAGCAACAACTCTCTCATCAGAAAAGCGATCACTTTCTGGAAGGTAGGACGTGCGGAGAAGTGAATCCGAGGAGATATTTGGGAGGATAGACGGCGGGGGAGGGGCCTCCGTCGGCCGCTTCTGGCAAGTGATAGAACCACGGAGCACAAAATCGGAACTTTTAAAAGTCTGCTCCGCTGAGGGACGTCACTCTGGTGGCTAAGCGGGGGCTGGAACCCTCCGGGACAGTGTGGTCTCAGGACCCACGGGTCACAGAAAGACCGGGGGTGCCTGAGTGTGGCGGAGCTCCCGGGTATCGGAGCAGGGAAGCCGGCTGCAGAGGCGGAGCCCAGGCGCGGGCTCTCAGCTCGGGGTGGCCATAAACCGTGATCCGCGGCACAGTCAGGCCACTGCTCCTCCAGCAGGGACCCAACAAGCGGCAGATCCGGGGAGACTCACCTTCCTCCCCCGGGAGGAGCCGCGCGGGAGTGCGCCGCAGGGATCTGCTGGGTTTGGAGACTCCACCCGGGGTCCGGTGTCAGAGATAGAAACGCGCGGTCACAGGCCGGGTGAGCACAGAGTGCAGCCGGAGACCGGGGAGACGGGAGTGACTGACGGCTTTTCTCTGGGGGCTCACTGAGGAGCGGGGCCCCGAGTTCTCGGCTCCTCCACGGCGGAGATTGGGAGGCCGCCATTTTCACTCTCCGCCTCCAAAGCTGTACGGAAAGCTCGCAGGGAATAAAAGCCCGGGAGAGCAAACCCGAGCAGATTACTTAGCCCGGAGGGGAGGGGGCAAGGGCGGGGCAATTCTGCCTCTGGCAGAGACATTTGGAAACCACGGCAACAGGCCCCTCCCCAGAAGATCAGTGAGAACAGCCAGCCAAGGCCAAGTTTACCAATCAATGAGAACGGCAGAACTCCAGCGCTAGGGGACTACTGCACATAGAATTCATGGCTTCTTTACCATGATTCTTTAGTCTTTCAAAGTTAATTTTTTTTTAACTGTCTTTTTTTCTTTTTTTCTTTTTGAATTTTTCTTTTTCCCTTTTTCAACCAACATCTTATCAATCCCTTTTTTTAAAAAAAAACATTTTTATTTTTCATTTTTAGAGTCATATTCTATCCCTTCATAGTAGTTACCCGTATTTTTGGCTTATATATATAAGTTGTTCTCTCTTTAAAATTTTGAGATAGTTTCTTCTAACAGATTAAAATATACCCTAAATCTCTAGTATATGGTGTTTTCTATTCCCCTGCCTGATCACATCCTCTCCCTTTTTTTTTTCTTTTTTTAAATCCTCTTCTTTCTTTTTTTCAAACAACTTCTTATCAATTCCATTTATAAAATTTTTTATACTTTCCATCTTTACACTCATATTCCATCCCTTCATCATATCAACCCTTATTTTTGTACATATATAAGTTTTTCTTTCTTTAAAATTTTGGGAGGCACTTTCTTCTAAAAGACCAAAATACACCCAAAATCTAGTGTGTGGAACTGATCTATATACCAGCCTGATCATATTTGATCACATTCTGGGTTTTTTTTGGTTGTTGTTGTTGTTTTGTTTTGTTTGTTTTTGTTTTTATCTTTATCTTTTTCTTTTTTTTCTTTTTCTTTTTCTTTTTCCTCTCTTTCCCTTTCTTTTCCCACTGCTTCAAGTCTTTTCTGATTTGTTTAGAGTATATTTTCTGGGGACGTTGTTACTCTGCTAGCATTTTGTTCTCTCATTAATCTATTCTCCTCTGCACAAAATGACAAGACGGAAAAAATCACTTCAACAAAAAGAACAAGAGGTAGTACCGACTGCCAGGGACCTACTCAATATGGACATTAGTACGATGTCAGATCTAGAGTTCAGAATCATCACTTTAAAGATACTAGCTGGGCTTGAAAAAAATATGGAAGTTATTAGAGAAACCCTTTCTGGAGAAGTAAAAGAACTAAAATCCAACCAAGTAGAAATCAAAAAGGCTATTAATGAGGTGCAATCAAAAATGGGGGCGCTAACTGCTAGAATAAATGAGGCAGAAGAGAGAATCAGTAATATAGAAGATGAAATGATGGAAAATAAAGAAGCTGAGAAAAAGAGAGATAAACAACTACTGGATCACGAGGGCAGAATTCGAGAGATAAGCGATACCATAAGACGAAACAACATTAGAATAATTGGGATCCCAGAAGAAGAAGAAAGGGAGAGAGGGGCAGAAGGTATAATGGAGCAAATTATAGCAGAGAACTTCCCTAATTTGGGAAAGGAAACAGGCATGAAAATCCAGGAAGCACAGAGAACCCCTCTCAAAATCAATAAAAATAGGTCAACACCCCGACATCTAATAGTAAAACTTACGAGTCTCATAGACAAAGAGAAAATCCTGAAAGCAGCTCAGGAGAAGAGATATGTAACCTACAATAGTAGAAACATTAGATTGGCAACAGACCTATCCACAGAGACCTGGCAGGCCAGAAAGGACTGGCAGGATATATTCAGAGCACTAAATGAGAAAAATATGCAGCCAAGAATACTCTATCCAGCTAGGCTGTCATTGAAAATTGAAGGAGAGATAAAAAGTTTCCAGGACAAACAAAAACTAAAGGAATTTGCAAACACAAAACCAGCCCTACAGGAAATCTTGAAAGGGGTCCTCTAAGCAAAGAGAGACCTTAAAAGCAACATAGACCAGAAAGGAACACAGACAATATACGGTAACAGTCACCTTACAGGCAATACAATGGCACTAAATTCCTATCTTTCAATAGTTACCCTGAATGTAAATGGGCTAAATGCCCCAATCAAAAGACACAGGCTATCAGACTGGATTAAAAAACAAGACCCATCGATATGCTGTCTGCAAGAGACTCATTTTAGAACAAAAGACACCCCCAGATTGAAAGTGAGGGGGTGGAAAACCATTTACCATGCTAATGGACACCAAAAGAAAGCTGGGGTGGCAATCCTTATATCAGACAAATTAGATTTTAAACCAAAGACTGTAATAAGAGATGAGGAAGGACACTATATCCTACTTAAAGGATCTATCCAACAAGAAGATCTAACAATTGTAAATATCTATGCCCCTAACATGGGAGCAGCCAATTATATCAGGCAATTAATAACAAAAGCAAAGAAACACATCGACAACAATACAATAATAGTGGGGAACTTTAACACCCTCCTCACTGAAATGGACAGATCATCTAAGCAAAAGATCAACAAGGAAATAAAGACTTTAAATGACACACTGGACCAAATGGACTTCACAGACATATTCAGAACATTCCACCCCAAAGCAACGGAATACACATTCTTCTGTAGTGCCTATGGAACATTCTCCAGAATAGATCACATCCTAGGTCATAAATCAGGTCTCAACCAGTACCAAAAGATTGGAATCATTCCCTGCCTATTTTCAGACCACAATGCTTTGAAACTAGAACTCAATCACAAGAGGAAAGTCGGAAAGAACTCAAATACATGGAGGCTAAAGAGCATCCTACTGAAGAATGAATGGGTCAACCAGGGAATTAAAGAAGAATTAAAAAAATACATGGAAACCAATGAAAATGAAAACACAACTATTCAAAATCTTTGGGATGCAGCAAAGGCAGTCCTAAGAGGAAAGTATATAGCAATACAAGCCTTTCTCAAGAA
>NC_058415.1:21947464-22026745 GCF_002201575.2 Neomonachus schauinslandi
TGACCCAAATCAACAAAATCATGAATGAAAGAGGAGAGATCACAACCAACACCAAAGAAATACAAACAATTATAAGAACATATTATGAACAACTCTATGCCAGCAAATTAGATAACCTGGAAGAAATGGATGCATTCCTAGAGATGTATCAACTACCAAAACTGAACCAGGATGAAATAGAAAACCTGAACAGACCTATAACCACTAAGGAAATTGAAGCAGTCATCAAAAATCTCCCAAAAAACAAAAGCCCAGGGCCAGATGGCTTCCCAGGGGAATTCTACCAAACATTTCAAGAAGATTGAATACCTATTCTTCTGAAACTGTTCCAAAAAATAGAAATGGAAGGAAAACTTCCAAACTCATTTTATGAGGCCAGCATTACCTTGATCCCAAAACCAAACAAAGACCCCATCAAAAAGGAGAATTACAGACCAATATCTTTGATGAACATGGATGCAAAAATTCTCACCAAAATACTAGCCAATAGGATCCAAGAGTACATTAAAAGGATTATTCACCATGACCAAGTGGGATTTATCCCTGGGCTGCAAGGTTGGTTCAACATCCGCAAATCAATCAATGTGATACAATACATTAACAAAAGAAAGAACAAGAATCATATGATCCTCTCAATAGATGCAGAAAAAGCATTTGACAAAGTACAGCATCCTTTCTTGATCAAAACTCTTCAGAGTATAGGCATAGAGGGTACATACCTCAATATCATAAAAGCCATCTATGAAAAACCTACAGCGAATATCATTCTCAATGGGGATAAACTGAGAGCTTTCCCCCTAAGGTCAGGAACGTGGCAGGGATGTCCACTATCACCACTGCTATTCAACATAGTATTGGAAGTCCTAGCCACAGCAATCAGACAACAAAAAGAAATCAAAGGCATCCAAATTGGCAAAGAAGAAGTCAAACTCTCACTCTTTGCAGATGATATGATACTTTATGTGGAAAACCCCAAAGACTCCACCCCAAAACTGCTAGAACTCATACAGGAATTCAGTAAAGTGGCAGGATATAAAATCAATGCACAGAAGTCAGTGGCATTCCTATACACCAACAACAAGACAGAAGAAAGAGAAATTAAGGAGTCGATCCCATTTACAATTGCACCCAAAACCATAAGATACCTAGGAATAAATCTAACCAAAGAGGCAAAGGATCTGTACTCAGAAAACTATAAAATACTCATGAAAGAAATTAAGGAAGACACAAAGAAATGGAAAAACGTTCCATGCTCATGGATTGGAAGAACAAATATTGTGAAGATGTCAATGCTACCTAGAGCAATCTACACATTCAATGCAATCCCCATCAAAATACCATCCACTTTTTTCAAAGAAATGGAACAAATAATCCTAAAATTTGTATGGAACCAGAAAAGACCCCGCATAGCCAGAGGAATGTTGAAAAAGAAAAGCAAAGCCGAGAGCATCACAATTCCGGACTTCCAGCTCTATTACAAAGCTGTCATCATCAAGACAGCATGGTACTGGCACAAAAACAGACACATAGATCCATGGAACAGAACAGAGAGCCCAGAAATGGACCCTCAACTCTATGGTCAACTCATCTTTGACAAAGCAGGAAAGAATGTCCAATGGAAAAAAGACAGTCTCTTCAACAAATGGTGTTGGGAAAATTGGACAGCCACATGCAGAAGAATGAAACTGGACCATTTCCTTACACCACACACAAAAATAGACTCCAAATGGTTGAAAGACCTCAATGTGAGACAGGAGTCCATCAAAATCCTAAAGGAGAACAGAGGCAGCAACCTCTTTGACTTCAGCCGAAGCAACTTCTTCCTAGAAACATCGCCAAAGGCAAGGGAAGCAAGGGCAAAAATGAACTATTGGGACTTCATCAAGATAAAAAGCTTTTGCAAAGCAAAGGAAACAGTCAACAAAACCAAAAGACAACCAACAGAATGGGAGAAGATATTTGCAAATGACATATCAGATAAAGGGCTAGTATCCAAAATCTATAAAGAACTTATCAAACTCAACACCCAAAGAACAAAGAATCCAATCAAGAAATGGGCAGAAGACATGAACAGACATTTCTGCAAAGAAGATATCTAGATGGCCAACAGACACATGATAAAGTGCTCAATATCGCTCGGCATCAGGGAAATCCAAATCAAAACCTCAATGAGATACCACCTCACACCAGTCAGAATGGCTAAAATTAACAAGTCAGGAAACGACAGATGTTGGCGGGGATGCGGAGAAAGGGGAACCCTCCTACACTGTTGGTGGGAATGCAAGCTGGTGCAGCCACTCTGGAAAACAGTATGGAGGTTCCTCAAAAAGTTGAAAATAGAACTACCATATGATCCAGCAATTGCACTACTGGGTATTTACCCCAAAGATACAAAAGTAGGGATCCGAAGGGGTACGTGCACCCCGATGTTTATAGCAGCAATGTCCACAATAGCCAAACTGTGGAAAGAGGCAAGATGTCCATCGACAGATGAATGGATAAAGAAGAGGTGGTATATATATACAATGGAATATTATGCAGCCATCAAAAGGAATGAGATCTTGCCATTTGCAACGACGTGGATGGAACTGGAGGGTATTATGTTGAGTGAAATAAGTCAAACAGAGAAAGACATGTATCATATGATCTCACTGATATGAGGAATTCTTAATTGCAGGAAACAAACTGAGGGTTGCTGGAGTGGGGGGTGGGGGGGGAGGGATGGGGTGACTGGGTGATAGACACTGGGGAGGGTATGTGCTCTGGTAAGCGCTGTGAATTGTGCAAGACTGTTGAATCTCAGATCTGTACCTCTGAAACAAATAATGCAATATATGTTAAGGAAAAAAAAAAGAAGAAGAAGAAGGTAGCGGGAGGGGAAGAATGAAGCGGGGGAAATCAGAGGGGTAGACGAACCATGAGAGACGATGGACTCTGAAAAACAAACTGAGGGTTCTAGAGGGGAGGGGGGTGGGAGGATGGGTTAGCCTGGTGGTGGGTATTGAGGAGGGCACATTCTGCATGGAGCACTGGGTGTTATGCACAAACAATGAATCATGGAACACTTCATCTAAAACTAATGATGTAATGTATGGGGATTAACATAAGAATAAAAAAAAATTAAAACTCAGACATTCAAAAAAAAAATAGTTTATTCACAACACAGAAGCCAGCGGAGTCCATTTTATGCACATCAGATTATGTCACTGCTCTGCTCAAAACCCTCCAATGGACTCCCATCGAATTCAGATGAAAAGCCAAAATATTTATAATGACTGACAGAACTTTAAATGACCTGAACCTCTTAATTCTCTGACCAATGTCATTGCTTAATATTTTCACTGTGGTTCTCTTAACTCCTGGTTCTCTTTCAGGTCACTATGAAACACCCAACATGCTCCTGCCTCAGAACCTATTCATTTCATGTTTCTTCTGCTTAGAAAATTTCCCCCAAGTATCTGCATGGCAAATACCATGATTTGTTTCACACTGTTGTTCAAGTATCGCTTCATCGGTGAGCTTTTCCTTAACTACCTTATTCAATATTTAACATCCCCTGTCCAACATTTCTCATTCCCCTTCCTGCTTTTTCTTCATCCCACTTAACAGCATCTCATATATTTGGTATTTTGCATATTAATTTTTTAAATTGTATGTCTTTCCCTATGAGAATATAAACTCCTTGAGGGCAAATAATTTTTTTTTTGATTTCTTCACTACTCCATCCTAAATCCTTAGAAAAATGTCTGACTTACTGTAGGTGCACATGAAGTACTTACTGAATGAATGAACAATTCTGCTTTCTATCATGTTGTTTTATTTACTCTACTTTTTGTTATGATCTTTTAAAATGTGGTAGATCTTGTTAAATTAATTAAACAAGGAAGCCATTAGGTTGATGTTGATCTAATGCTGCTGTGGCCTAGGTAGGCAAACCAAAATCTAAGCCTGTAAATGCCTGAAGGGTATAAAATTGAAACCAAGGGACAACCAATCACAAATAGCCAGATAGATTTTAAGCTACATTAAATAGTATGGTTGAAGAAAACCTTATAAAACTATAGCAAATCCACAATTTCCTTACTCTGCTTCCACCTTTTCACTAAAAAAGTCCCTCCACAAACTGTTGGTGGAGCACTCCTAACCACTTCCAGGTTGGTGTTGCCCAGTTGGAATCAATTCTTCTCAAATAAAATCTTAAAATTTTGAATATGCTTTAGTTTATCTTTTAATAATCTAGATCCACCTGCCTTATGCTTTTGCTTTAGAATTTTGTTTTCCATATCAATTTTAGAATAAACTTTCTCACTTTTAAGAAATACTTTTGGCACTTTTGTTGGAATTATATTAAATTTAGAGATTCATTGAGAGAGAATTGGCCTTTGATTAATGAGTATTTTTTGTCTTCCACATATGCATTTAACACTTTTTAATATATATTCCAATTATACTTTTTGCAAGTTTCCTATAGTTTTTAGATGTTCTATTGTATGTGTTTGCCCATTCTTTTTGTGTGTATGTGTGCATTTCAGTTTGGGAAGTTTCTATTGAACTTTTTTTATATAGAACTTGCACATTTCTTATTAAGCTCAATCCTAGGTATTTTATTTTATTTTTGATGCTATTAAACTATATTTTCTTCATATTTTCTAGTGGATCGCATACACACACACACACACACACAGCTACTTTCAGATTCAACTCTGACATGTAAAGAGGTTGGAAGTTATCACTCCTGTCCTAAAATAAAAAGCTGAAAAGACTGAAAATCAACAGCTTTTCATGGATTCCTCAGAAAGCTGAGTTTGCAGGGCAAACTAGCACCCTGAAATCTGGAGAGACAGACAAACAAGGAGAGTCAAAGCTAGGATCTGTTTATGTGGAATAAGCCTCTGCAGCTGTAAACTGGCAGGTGAACTTAGAGTAAAATTTTGATGAATTGCTGGAGGCTGAGTGTGAACCAGTGTGAGTGAGAAACTCCTAAAAGCCTCGGTCTTGGGGAGACACTCATCCTTTCATGGATTTTACCTTTGGGAACTCCACCTGGTTCTCATGGTGAAGAGTCAAAAAGGCTCTGATGGGAGGAGGGGAAGAGTAATCTCTGTGAAATTCACACAGAGCACTCTCCTTAACCAAGACCTGCTCTCCAAGGGAAAAAGACTTGTCCAGAGTTCTATCTCATTTACAGGCAGCATTTCCATTCTAGTTCTTTCTAGTCTTCCAGGCTTGTCTGAGGGCCTGGAGTGGGGAGGAGGAGACTAAGAAATACTTGTGAAGCTCACAATGCAGGGACACAGGCACAGTAAAAGACTGAGATTTAATCACAAGATTATGAAACACTTCCCCCTCCCACATATATCTTACCATCACACAAACAAGGCCCCAGCATGGAACAGTGGATTTCAGCTGGAAGATCTGCAATGAATAGACTCAAAGGGTACTTCATGAAGACCAAAGTTAACAAGAAAGACAAAAACAAAGATGCTAGAATTTGAAGTCTCTAGCACCTACAGCCACAGCAAACATTAAACATAGCCAAATTCCTAGCAAGATTAACTAAATACTCACACTAAAAGCCTATTACTTAAGTTCCTATTACTCAATACAACACATCTGACTTTAAACAAAAAATTACAAGGCATGCCAAAGACAAGGAAAACCACAGTCTGAAGAGATAAGGTGAGCCTCAGAATAAGACTCAGAAGACCAATGCTGCAATTATGAGATGGGGATCCTGGGACGGAGCCCCACATGGAATGGAATTTAAGAAAACTGACATTTATTAATTAACATTAGTAATTAATTTGCTAAGTGCTTTAATGAAAAAAAGCAGATCACATGCTAGAACAGATGGGTAATGTAAGCAGGGAGATGGGAATCCTAAGAAGGAATTCAAAGATAATACTAGAAATAAAAAACACTGTAAGAGAAATGAAGAATGACTTCTATGCACTCATCAGTAAACTGGACATGGACAAAGAAAAGAGTCAGTGAGCTTGAAGATAGGTCAATAGGAGCACCCCAAACTGAAATACACAGGAGAAAAAAAGAAAAAATAAAAAAAAAGAAAGGGGAAAAAAAACCCCACACATAACAAAGCATCCAAAAACTATGAGAACATTTTCAAAAAGTATAATTGGAACATCAGAAGGAGAAGAAAAGATGGAATGAAGCAGAAGAAATATGTGAAGTAATGACTGAGAACATTCTAAAAGTAAATGACAGACTACAAACCAGAAATCCATGAAATTCAGAAAGCCCTAAGTATGATAAGTACAAAACAAAATCTGTATCTAAGGCTATCATATTTAAATTGCAGAAAACCAAAGACAAAGAGAAAATCCTGAAAGAAGCTAGAGAAGAAAATCACCTTACCTACAAAGGAACAAGGGTAAGAATTTCAGAGGAATTTTCATCAGAAACCAAGCAAGCAAGAAAAGAATAAAGTGTTGAAAGAAAAAGACTTTCTAACTAGAATTCTATATCTAGTGAAAATAATATCTAGTGAAATTAATCTTCAAAAGTGAAGGAGAAATAAAAATGATTATATATTTATTTCTGTGTATTATCTGTTCCCAGCTGCATTTATATGGCTTTTCACTTACTTGTCTCAGGTTTTCCAGATAAATTAGTCAAATCATCTGTCATTGATTGTGCTTATACTCCAATGCTATTTTTATCTCTTTCCATTTCTTCATAGCATTGTCAAAAAGCTTAAGAATGATAGGGCACCTGGGTGGCTCAGTTGGTTAAGCAACTGCCTTAGGCTCAGGTCATGATCCTGGAGTCCCGGGATCGAGTCCCGCATCGGGCTCCCTGCTCGACGAGGAGCCTGCTTCTCCCTCTGACCCTCCCCCCTCTCATGTACTCTCTCTCATTCTCGCTCTCTCAAATGAATAAATAAATCTTTAAAAAAAAAAGAATGATAAATAATATTGGTGATGAAGAATATCTTCATTTTATTTCTACCTTCAGTAAGATTATTTTTAGTACTTATCAACTGAGTATGATACTAGGTTTGACATTAAAAAAATATATACTATAGTTCTTGGTATAAATATAGGTATATCTATATATGATTATCAGCTTTTCTTGATACAGAGTTTATCTTTCAGATGGTTGATAAAATAACTAGTAATTATTATTCTTAATTTTGAGCAATGAGGAAGTTTTAGTTGACAAAATGTGAGGATCTTGGAAGGTGATAGCAATAGTATAAAAGAATGTCTAATTGCCATGGAAGGGATAGTACTAGTTTCACATATCAAGAAATTGAAAATATATATATATTAAAAGGGAAGAAGGCTGATAGTCCTTAAAGTTAAGTTTCTACAAATAATCACATATTATTCCATTGAGGAAATAAGGGGCACCAAAAACTAAAATATGGCCAGACAGGAAGAGGACCAGTTGCATTTGCAAAGGGCATGCGTCAGAGAGAAAGAAACTGAATAATCAGGGATAGGCACAAGACTTATAAATGTCTGTTCAGATAGAATAAGGGAAAGTTCAGCTTTATCACTTGATGCAGATGAGATAATGTTTATAAATGAGAGCTGGAAATCAGAGATACTCAATTGGAATTTTCATTTTGAAATTCTCTATCAGACAAAGATTTTCAATCTACAATGGATGTAACAGAGTTGATTGTGAAAATAGAAACAAAGGATACTTGAAGAAAATGGTGATAATTTACTTGCTACTTTAAATTTATCCACTCATTGGGTGTTTGCTAAAATATTTATTATGTTCTAGGCCATAAAAAGAATAAAAATAAGTAAATCAGCAGGGAGCCTGGTATGAGGAACTTACCGTTTATGAAAGATAAGTCCTATCACTAAATAACTAACACAAGCCATCAAATGATTAGTTCCAGAAGAGAGGAATTAAGGGTCATGACAATTCAGAAGATGATTATCTATTTGGAAATAAGCAAATGTTTTATAAATGGAGCAGACAACATGGAGAAGAACTTATATGGTAAATGAAAGAATCAGAACTCAAAATCATATCTATCAATTCTATCAATGTGCTGAGATTGCACTATCATAAATTTTCTGCCTTAGGCTAAAATAATATAGCTACTTAAATATAAATTAGAGGAGAACTCTTTAATGCATATACTTTCAGGATTTTAGACTACTGCAAGCTCAACATAACACTAACTTTGTGTGATATAACTGACAAAAAGAATGGAAAGAAGTGAGGAAGGAATGAAGGATTGAAGGGACCAAGGAACTGAGTGGGGATGAAAGAAGATAATGCAAGCTCAGGCTCTACTACTAGACCTATAGCATTCAGAACAAAGGAGCTGCTGCTTCTAGTCTCTACACCGGCCAGCCCACATCTGGAATGATGTGGGCCACTGCATTTTAAAAGTAGGGGCTCCTGGGGTGGTTGTGTGGCTCGGTTGGTTAAGCATGCACTCTTGATTTCAGCTCAGGTCATGATCTCAGGGTCCTGGGACGGAGCCCCACATCGGACTCCATGGTCAGCAGAGAGTCTGCTTGAGATTCTTTCTCTCCCTCTCCCTCTGCCCCTGTTCCTTGCTTGCACTCTCTCTCTCTAAGTAAGTAAATCTTTTAAAAAAATAAATAAAAAGTATTTACACATGAGTATGTTTAGAAATGGGTGGTAGGATGGAGAGTTGTCTAGAAATCATACCATTTAAGAAATAATTAAAGAACTATATTCATTTTAGAAAAAAATCTAGACAAAAATGAAGATGTGGGGATGAAAATGTAGCTGTATTTAAATATCAGAAAGACTAGCATGTGGGAGATGAATTTATTTTTTACAGTTCCGGCAGGAAAAATGAAGATTAAGTTGCAGAGAGGCAGATTTCAACTTCATATAAACATTTTCAAAAATAGATTGGCTATCCTGCGGAATAATGAGTGAGCTTATGCTGAAAATAATCAAATAAAATGTAGCCAACTTTCTTTTTTACTAGCACCATATCCGATTAGTTGCAAAATTCCACAAATTCTATAACCTTAATAAAATGAACTCTATCCATTTTCTTTCTAGAAACTCATCTCAGCCCTCCTCACTTTTCTCATCTGAATTACCTCTTACACCCCTCCTCCTTGTTTGAGCATCACTTCCTAACTCTGTCAGCTCCCACACCACAGCTTGAGCCAACTTTCTAATATTACATCTGACACTAAACTCTCCTGCTCATAGCACTTTAATGGTCCTCAGGAAAATGTCTAAATTCCTTAGCTCTGCTTCATGATGTGTTCCATGAAGTCTTCTATCACAATTCCACTCCAAATATATACAATTCAGCATGCTTTCTCCAGCCACATAGACATACTTTCAAACTTATTCTGTGCCATGCATTTGCCTTTATACACCCTGTTCCCTGTGCCTGGAATGACTTCTACTTATTTAATCAGGCTAATTTCCACCTGTTTTTCAAATCACGTTTATCTAGTGTCATTTTCTCAGGGAAGACTTTCCTGAACTCAGCCTAATTTTGATAATAAAATAAGTTATGATTGAGCATCTACTATATGATGGAAAGTTATAGGAGACTTCATTCTCTATCGTGTCAATGCATATATTATATTATTTAAATGTTTATATTGTAATATTTGTAGTATAAATATTTTTATATCTTAAAAAGGCAAATTGCCTTCCATCCAAATAAAATCCCCCTGGTCTCTGAAATCAGAGTCAAAGAGGAAGCAAGAGTGAGTGAAGATTTCTGAGGAAGGACATTAGGCTCAGCTTGCACATCCCAGGGCCGATTCTGAAAGTGGGCCCTCTTTATGAGGGGTCTGAAAAGAGCACAAGTAAAATCTTTTATATCCCAAGCCTTATTCCCCCATTAGTCCTCAACACTGTGACCTAATCCATTCTACTCCTCCAGGGGCTTCTCAGAGATTAAATTAAATTAAATCATCAGTGTGATCCCTGTCCATGACAACCAGCTTATTTCACACAAAGCAATTATTTTCTTAACTACTATATGAGCATCAAAGATAAATTGGGGTGTATGAATGCATTTTATATTAATTTCCCAGATTCAGTAAAATATCACCCTTACCCCTGTGACATCACTGGTTGAGTTACAAGCAGGGAGCCTTGAGTTCAGTTCTTCCGTCTTGCTGGGAAGTCTGGGTCTCCTTTTCCTCACAATTTGTGTGTGTGTGTGCGTGTGCGTGTGCGTGTGTGTGTGTGTGATGTTAAATCATTTTCAGTGTTTTTGTTTTTTTTTTTTCAGAGTGTCCAATGATTGTTTTTAAATGATCTCAACTGTCTAGATGTAAATTGTTGGCAAAAGTGTTCTCTAACACTCTGCTGATACCAAATAACCAGGGCTCCACTTGAAAAGTTGCACCTTGAGTGACCTTTTTGCATTTGCTTTCTTCATAAACTCTGAGGGAAAACCCAAGAAAAATCATTGGGTCACCTGGATGTTATTCTCCAGGTATTCTACCATCTTTGTCCTTTTATACCATACTTTTCCAAGTGAACTATACAGATAGTAAAGTGCAAGCTTTACTGCTTCATCCCCAAATCTAATATTTTTGAAAGCCTATAGTTTCACTTATTGCTGACATTGACTCATTGCCCAAAACTGTAGCAGGAAGCAGACATCAGATCATCTGAAAATGACATGTCAGCAAGCAGAAAAGATAAATAGATTGATTCAGTCCTCAAGTTCTAGGCAAGTAATTCCAGATAGCTACCTCAAATAATTTTTCCCTTTCTCAAGAACAACAGTAACCAAAAAAAAAAAAAAAAAACAACAATAACCAAAAAGCTACCTTGTACTAAAATCAAACATCCAACTTTGTGAGAAAAGATTAACCAAGCATTTTAGAGGCGTCATTGTTAGGGCACTCTGCAAAATTAAGATCACATAAAACTCTAATAACATCTATTAATTGCTAATAACATCTATTAATTGCTCGAAGCCTATTAAGTCTTATAGATCAGGGAGAGCAATGCTATGCTCGCTAACCACACTTTATAGGCTCCTCCATCTGGCTCTTTTACAACTACCATCTCTTGCAGAATGCTTTGTTCCATCTTAAAGAATTGAAGCAAGAATAACTCCTTTTTTCTCCCCAGCTGAGTTTTGGCAAGTAGACGTTAAGTTACTTGCACGCTAGGGAGCAAAGTACTAATGAAAGCGTATGAAAAGTAATGTACCTAAGGAAAAGGTAAATGATAACAACCAGTGCACAACTTTTTATGACTTGGGCCTTTAAAGTGAAAAGCACTTTCTATAACAATAAATGTTCTGTGTTATATAATGTGGCAATAACACACTAAATAACAGAACAATAGTTGTAATTTCTCCGCGCTGCAACAAAATGTGTTCGGAATCGGAAAATTAAATTTTCTTTTTCCCTTTACTGTTTCAATTATCTGTGTATTAAGCTTTGACAGAGCCTTTAAAAAATTATTGTCCAACTCCAACGGTGAAGAGTTGAAGACCTGTTGACCCACAAGTCATTGTTAGATGTGTTTTGTCTTATTATTTGTTGTAGATGAGAATCTTATATGTAAGTGGTTATGGCCATTGGATGGAGAGTGAAGAATGACCTCAGAGACTTATATTTAATTCTGTTTGAAAAGTTGATGATGTTTGAAGTGTGGAAAGAAGTTTATTATTCATATAAGGGTCTGTAGATTGGAACTTGGTACTATTGAAATCTTGGTCTCTAAGTTTGTGATGTGTAAGACCAAATGCAGCTCCGTCATTCTGCTACTACAAACAAATAAAAGTTACCTATGCTCTAGGGAATATACTATTGTATCAAAATGCAAACAAAATACAAACAGGCCCAAACCTCTTAGGTCATACAAGAAGGCATGAGAAACTCCTCCAGGGCACCTATCACTAATTAAATCATCAGTGTGATCCCTGTCCGTGACAACCAGCTTCTTTCACACAAAGCAGTTATTTTCTTAACTACTATATGAGCATCAAAGATAAATTGGGGTATATGAATGCATTCCTATTTCCCAAATGCAGTGGCATGAGAGGACGTTGGTCACCTCCACTGTCTTTATGAGCATTCCTCAAATACCCCATGGAAACACACATGAAGTCAAACAGCATTGTGCTTTGCAAAAACACTTCAAGACATGTCATTAACTATCACTTACAAATCAATCCTATCTTTCTAGAATGGAAATTCTGAAGCCACTGTTTCCTAATGTAGTCTGAGGTCATGACTATGAAATAGGGCTAAAGTTGCAAGATAATTATTTGTTCTGAAGTCAAGAGAAGGTAGTAGTAATAGAATCTTTTGCTCTTCATTTCCAGAGAAAGCTACTGTTTCTTACCAACCAAATAGTATTCTTAGCAAATGTAGTTCTATAATCATATTAGAACTTTTTTTACTCACTTGATTTATTTTTTTAATTAAAAAAATATTGAGTATAATTGACATATAGCATTATATTAGTTTCAGATGCATAATATAATGATTTGCTATTTGTAAATCACCACAGTAAGCCTAGCTGACATCCATAACTATGCATAGTTACAAAGATTTTTTTCTTGTGATAAGTACTTTTAAGTTTTATTCTCTTAGCGGGGTACCTGGGTGGCTCAGTCGGTTAAGCATCTGCCTTCGGCTCAGGGTCCTGGGATCGAGCCCTGCGTGGGGCTCCCTGCTCAGTGGGGAACCTGCTTCTCTCTCTCCCAATGACCCTCCACCCTGCTTATGCTCTCTCTCTCGTGCTCTCGGTCTCTCCCCCCATCTCCAATTAATAAATAAAATCTTAAAAAAAAAGATTTATTCTCTTAGCAACTTTCAAATATGCAATACAACATTATTAACTATAGAACTATTGACTATATAATTAATGCTGTACATTACATCCCTAGGAATGGATGAAGAAAATGTACATATCCCAATGACTTACTTATTTTGTTTTGTTTTTAAAGATTTTATTTATTTATTTATTTATTTGACAAGAGAGAGAGATAGTGAAAGCAGGAACACAAGCAGGGGGAGTGGGAGAGGGAGAAGCAGGCTTCCTGTCGAGCAGGGAGCCCAATGTGGGACTCGATCCCAGGACTCTGGGATCATGACCTGAGCCGAAGGCAGATGCTTAACGACTGAGCCACCCAGGCGCCTGACTTATTTATTTTGTAACAGGAAGTTTGTACCTTTTGACCCCCTTCGGTCATTTTGCCTACCCCACACCCTCCCCTCTGAGCACCTACCAATGTGTCAGTCTGTTCTCTGTAATCTATGAATTGAGGGGTTTTGTTTTTGTTTTGTTTGTTTGTTTTAGATTCCACATATAAGTGAGATCATGAGGTTATTTTTTGTCTTTTTCTGTCTAACTTATCCCCTTTAGCACAATGTCCTCAAGATCTATCCGTGTTGTCGCAAATGGCAAGATTTCCTTCTTTTTTTAATGGCTGAATAATATTCATTGTATGTATGTGTGTGTGTGTATGTGTGTGTGTGCATCTTCTTCATCCATTTATCCGTTGCTGGACACGTGGATTGTATCTATATCTCAGCTGTTCTAAATAATGCTGCAATGAACATGGGGATGCTGATCTTTTCATTATAACATTTTCATTAGAAATTTATGTACTCCATGCTTTTGATGAGTCTCTTATATAAATAGACCACCTATTCTGATAAAATTTAGCAAATCAGTGATCCTACAGGTGGTTTCTCAAATGTTTAAAAAGAATTGTTAAAAAGAAGAATGAGAAACTATAGTCAAAGACTCACGGTTTGGTATCATTTTCATTTTTTTTCCTATTATCATAGAGACAGCATGACTCTTCCATCATTTCCAATAACAATGAGTGAAGGAATCTCAATGAGATTATAAAACAGGGCCAGCACCGTGTGGCATTCCCACTTCCCATGCTCATAGCAGCGATTGGTAACAAACCATGTTCTTCTTTGCTTGTGAGCCTAGACAAAACTTTTAATCTGTCTCAAGATGGTACTCCAATCAACTACTATCAACTAATAAGAGTTGGTATTCAAGCTGAAACACTTTTGCTATCTGTGTTCAGTGGTTCAGACTTTTTCTTCATCTTCTTTACACCAGTCAGAGAAGATTCAGCACTTACTTTTTGCTGAATACAATGGCTTTTCATCATATTCTACTTCTTAAGAGATGTATCTTACTTGAATAATTTTGAAGCCATCATGTATTAGATGGTGACATAACAGAGTATATTCGCTGCAGGCAGTTTGGTAGTGCCAGAAGAAGAGAGAGCAAACAGTTTTATTCATGGGCATTGCAAAACTTTTGAAATAGAAAATTCATAATGATTTACAAAGGAATTCCATTATGATCTACTTCTTAACAGTTTGGCATATGCTTAAGAACTTTGACATTAACTTTTTTTCAATGTAAATTTGAGTTGCAACTTGCATTCAAAACATTTTGATCTCATTTATACTTTATTGCTTAAGTTTATAAAATATGCATTATTTCATTATTATTATGTTATGCAATATTCTGTAGACCTAAACATTGTGGCTCAAAAGTGACTCATGGAATCAAAAGTGCAGTTATGTAATCTTTTTCACTGAGGTGAAATTGTTTCTTAAATATCAAGATAATTTTATAGTTATTTACCTTTTTTTTTAAAGATTTTATTTATTTATTTGAGAGAGAGAGAATGAGAGACAGAGAGCATGAGAGGGAAGAGGGCAGAGGGAGAAGCAGACCCCCTGCTGAGCAGGGAGCCCGATGTGGGACTCGATCCCAGGACTCCGGGATCATGACCTGAGCCGAAGGCAGTCGCTTAACCAACTGAGCCACCCAGGCGCCCCTATAGTTATTTACCTTTTAAAAATATATTTACTTAGGGGCGCCTGGGTGGCTCAGTCGTTAAGCGTCTGCCTTCGGCTCGGGTCATGATCCCAGAGTCCTGGGATTGAGCCCCGCATCGGGCTCCCTGCCCAGCGGGAAGCCTGTTTCTCCCTCTCCCACTCCCCCTGCTTGTGTTCCTTCTTTCGCTGTGTCTCTCTCTGTCAGATAAATAAATAAAATCTTTAAAAAATATATATATATATTTATTTATTTAAATGTATTGGCTCATGTCTCTTCCAAATCTTTTGGTATACAAGTGTCAAATATTTGAGCCACATGGTGCTGAAGAATTCTCTCTCTTCTTTTTTTTAAGATTTTATTTATTTATTTGAGAGAGAGAGAGAGAGAGCATGAGCACGAGTGGGGGGGGAGGGGCAGACAGAGAGGGAGAGCGAGAAGCAGACTCTCCCCTGAGCATGGGCCCGACACAGGGCTCGATCCCAGGACCCTGAGATTATGACCTGAGGTGAAGTCAGATGCTTAACCAACAAAGTCACCCAGGTGCCCCTGGTGCTAACGAATTGAGTCCAATTGATCTCTAAAATCCTATGATTTTAGATTTGATCTTTTATCAATTCAGTGTTGGTTAGAATGTGATGAGATTTATGAGATTTTTATATTCTGGTATATTTTGGGGAAGCTGTTAAAAAACTGTAACTTTATGTAAAGCTGACATTACACTCTATTTGGAGTATACTTTATATAATAGTTCTCATCCTAATATTCCCACAATATCTAATGTTTAGGGACCATACAATTTAAATGATATAGTAAAGTACTTTTTTTATGCTGATAGTATGGTAGAGAGGTAACTTGTTTGTTCTTTATTAAATAAAATAAGAAACAACACATGTTTAAGAAACCCTCAGGCACTTGAAGATGGATAATGGAGCTATCTGTTAAATTTGAGAAATAAGTAATAACAATTAAGTCTTGTTTATCTTGTCAGATTTGAGAAATGAAAGCTACTATTTGGATTAGGCCCCTGGGAATCTAGAAATTATGCAAAAATTCATTTTTCTGATAGTAACAATACATATAGTATACCATCTTTAAAAACTTTAAATACACTGTGCATTTGCAACAAACCTATTTTGCATTGAAAATTGTTTCACATCAACTTAAATGAAAAACTCACTTTTTGCACAATGTGATTACCTTTGAAAATAACATTTCTTGGGGTATATACTGAAAAAGATTTGTTTCATTATCACAGAGCTCAAGTCTCCTTGCCAAAGGGAAGAGGAAAACAGTAAAGAAGAAGAAGGAAAATTTTGAATAAACACTTCATAAAAGAAGATATGTAAGTAGTTCACAAACACATGAAAATGTTCTTAACATGCAAATGTTATCTTTAAGATTTATACTGCGAAATATCACTTTACACCCACTACCATAACTAAAATTAAAACACTGACAACACCAAATGTTGGTACAGATGTGGAGCAACTAGAACTCTCAGACATTGCTGGTTGGAGTGTAAAATAGAATAACCATTTTGGAAAACTCATTGGTAATTGCTTATAAAGGGAAACATCTACTTGTCCTAAGACTCTGAAATTCCACTCTTAACTATTTACCCAAGAGTAAGGAAAATAAATGTCCAATGTCTTGGAGAAAAAAGGGACACAGTTCTTTCCCAAGGGAGTTAAAGCCAAGTGCGGCTCTTTAACCAGTTCTGGGATTCACTTAGGCTATCCTGTTCATGCAATTATGCTGATGTAATGTCCCTTATGTTTGTCTTCCTTGGCTCTTTGTGCACTGACTCCTCATTATTACTTCTTTCTTTGAACTATATATTAAACACACATTTCTGGTATGATGCTTGTGTTCCCTTTCATACTTGATGCTTGTTCTTAGGCTCCCCAAAGACTACCATGAACATGAGCTATTCCTACCTTCTCTCTCAGCCTCTTAGGAACTGTAGAAGCTGGATCACCCAGTTTCCTGGCCAGGATAACAAGCTAAGAAAATAATAGGTGGAATGAATTAGTGACTAACACGTTTTTCTGTTTTTTCTTTCTTCTTCTTCTTCTTTTTTTTTAATTTCTAGCTTTTACTCTCTCTTTTGCTTTTTTTTTTAAGTCTATCATTCTGTTTGCCTTTATAGTACTTTTTTCTCTTCTTATGTTTGTTATTTTCTCTTCTATTTTCTTTCCCTACTCTTTCATTTGTGCTATATTTCAATCTGACCATTTCCTTTTGGTTATTCCTTTCTACTTTTCTCTTATCTGTGTTCGCCAGGTTCTTTTTTTTTTTTTTTTTTGAGGTCACATTTTCTTAAGAGCTGTGATTCCTCCCCAGAAGCAAACTTTGATATAAGGAAACATGTGAGAACAAAATGTTTATTTGGGAATTGATTCCAGGAAGCACCAGTAGGGGGGTGGGATAGTAAAATGGAGAAAAAAAGCCTATTTGGAGTTAATAAACAGATGGTCAACAGGTGCAATCCTGAGGGGGTCCTTCTGGGAGACAGCATAGAACATTTCTCAGAGAAATCTCAACTAAACAGTAAGGAAGATGGTGTATTTATTTGACAAACTTCTACTCCTCCTTGTTTGCGGGCTGCTCCCAGGAGTGTTAACCATCTATCCTGCCTCCCAGCACTTTCAATATGACCCACGAGTGAGCGGAGCATGCTCCTGTACACAGAGAAATCACTCTGGTAGAGAGTCACAGATGATAGAAGGAAGCATTTGACATATCCTAGCGAGCGAGGGCCGACGGTTATGACAGGGCACTGCTAGTATCTGCTAAAACAGCTTTTTCAATTCAACCTTTTATGGTTGAATGTTTACCACTTTATAAATCCACAGGTAACAATTTGAAAGGTACTTTAGAGGCATGGAAATTAGACCAATGGAAGAATAAAAAGAGCTCAAGTGTGTTTCTCTGTGTTTTCCTGAAATATGTACACCAAGATATGTCAAGATATGTGCTTCTACTTGTGAATACATGAAAATGGATGTATTCTTTATACAGGTGAATAGAAATTGCAAGTAACTATTTTGAACACTTTACAATACATTTTTGAACATATAATCTATTTCAGTTGCTTCTTCCAAATTACTCAATTTATGGTATTCAATCATTTGGGGGTGGGGGCATGGTCACACTTCAAAAACTAAGGATGTTAAATGTTTAAAAGTACAAACCGTTCCAATAGTCCTTGTGCTAAACAGGATTAATCCTGATAAAATATTGCAAGCCAAAATTTTGTGTTTTTTTCTTACTAAAATCAGATATAAAATACAGCCTAATTAAGTCATATAAAATTGAAGCTTTAATGAGAAACCTGTAAAATCTCCCTTGAAGAGTTCTGTCTGAAAGCAGCTCTCCTTAACAAAGGCTGTTCAAAGCTCACAAATCTTTCCTCTTCGTCAGGAGTCCAAAACCTCAAATTGAATTCAAAGACTCACATTGAATTAAGATGTCTTAAGTTTCACCAAAGCAAATATGACTTAAGCTGCATGCTAGGTCTGATATTTATCAAAGTTTTGGGAAAAAACAGATCATTTTATACTTAGAGGACTGAAAATGCAAGTGAAGAATAGCTCAGTTTGTAAAACATCTATGGTCAGTATTTTAATCCCTCTGTTAGTCATATGCTTTCTTGGAATTTGGCATAATGGACTATGATACTTTGGTGCTGTGAAGTAAGGATATACCCCCTTACACTTTATTCTCTAAATGCTATCACTCACATGGTTCTATAGTTCTGGGAGACCTTCCCACTTTTCAGACACATCCAGTGCTGATTCCACCACTGAGCCAGTGAAGACCTTGGAGGTATCAGGGGCAGCCATGACAACATTTGGAGACGTAGGGGTGCCAGTAATGGACTCACGCCAGCTTTGGAGTAGCTGGGTTAGAGCAAGTAGGTCAGTAATGCATTTCACAATAATCCAGACAGTTTTCTTGAATAAACTTGATTTTTCTGAAGCTCACCTTTCACATTTTGCTTCTTTTCCTCTTCGGTTATCTATTTTTTATTGGCTGCAGGAAGAAGAAACTGTATCTTCCGTTTCAACTAGTCTTAAATTTGAAGTTTCCTAAATTTTGAGTCTACCATCTTGCTCTGTAACTTCTTTCAAGTGCTTTTTTCTCTTCTCCCACCTTGGTGGTGACCTCCTCTTTGGATGTTCCTGACATTTTGCACTAAGAAAAGAGTGTTCAAGATTATTACACTGTAACATGCAGGAGCTCCAGGATCTCCAAACCTCATAGCAAGCTAAATATTTATACAATCAATCTCTATTGAACCCAAATACTACTCAGTATGATATAGTGGTAAACCTGGGCTTATTAAGCTTGTAGTCTAGTGGATTAGACAATGGAGAAATAATTTTTAGTGTGATGGCTAGAAGAATGTGTCAAAGGAGCAGTGTAAGTATTCTAGTGCATATAAGCTATGGAAGAGAGTTTGAGCACAGATCTGGAGATAGCATCTTAATTATGTGAAAGGAGTGCTGGGCCATTATCTAGACTCAAAATAATCTTTTATGTATACATTAGTTTAAAAATGTATTATGGGGATGCCTGAGTGGCTCAGTTGGTTAAGTGTCTGACTTTGGCTCAGGTCATGATCCCAGGGTCCTGGGATCGAGTCCTGCATTGGGCTCCTTGTTCAGTGGGGAGCCTGCTTCTCCCTCTCCCACTTCCCCTGCTTGTGTTCCCTCTCTCGCTGTCTCTCTGACAAATAAAATATTTAAAAAACATAAAAATGTATTATGTTTATTGTCTAAAATATAGACATTTTAAATGGGTTGTTCAGTTAAAGTTGGCCTATACAAAATTAATCTCTTTTCATTCTTTCTCTTTTGTGACATATTTTATTCTTCCTTAATTTAATAAAAAAAAAAATCTTGTCAGGGCACCTGGGTGGCTCAATCAGTTAAGCGTCTGCCTTCGGCTCAGGTCATGATCCTGGAGTCCTGGGATGGAGCCCCGTGCTGGGGCTCTGCAAGGTGTCTGCTTCTCCCTCTGCCCCTCCCCCTGCTTGTGTTCTGTCTCTGTCTCTGTCTCTCTCTCTCAAATAAATAAATAAAATCTTTAAAAAATCTTGTCTTGTTTCATAATAGTGTTTCTTATATCCAAGGTAAGTGTGATTAAGACTACAAAATGCTACAAATAGATCATTTTTCCTGTTGTTATTTTTCCTTTAAATAACATATGTCACTTAATACTCTAATCAGTAACAGAATTAGTATGTATTCCTAATTTATTGAAATCTAACTGAAATAAAATATGCACTGTACTGACACAAATCACTATTTCCATCCCTTTGAAAACTAGGGTTTCAGTTTCCTTAGAGCATGTAATACACAATATAAAACATTTCCCCTCCCATTCTTGTCCTTAAATCTTTAAGCATTATTTATTTACGTATTTATTCATTAATTCAACATGCACTTATTGAGTGCCAGCTAGAAATTGTTTGATAAATTCTCTATATGTTGACCTTATACAAAATTGTGCAAAAGAATGTTCCCAGATTGTCATATGCAGTGATGCAGCAAGAAGTAATGGATATTCACTTTTTTAATGATTCTTGTCATGCTGTTTTAATATTGCTCTAAGCTGTTTTTTGAGCATTTTAATTTATTGTATTCTTTACTTATTACAATTGTATCCTGAAGCTAGCTAGTGAAGGATGCCATTTTGAAAATCTAAGAAATACACAAATAGAAGTTGAATTGCTAACACACTTGTTTTGTTTCCAGCATCTCTTCGAAATAGAAATTTATGAGGGATCTAAAGATACACTATTATGAAGAAGTATCTTATTCAACATTCCATGGATAACACTTTTAATGTGCCAAACTGGTATTAAAGAAACCCAGTACAACATTGCCAAGGTTGTTTGCTATCTCAAATCTAGTGCATACTCTGGAGAGAAAATAATACTGTTAACCACTGTTATTTTTAAGGCCCCGTTAATGTTTAAATTACTTAAGCATGGGAATTGGAGAAATACACTAGGATGGCAATGTTCAGTCATTTTCCACAATTTTCAATAAAGAATTTACTCTGGCTTCTTAGGCAGGGCTATTTTGAGAACTCAATTATTGTCACCCACACTGATTAATAAATAATTCCTTTTGACAGTTAAAGAATAAATATGACTTACATGTTTTATCATTTGAGTGGTTGGTCAATAAAATTCCAGACACAATAGAATTTTCTTTAAAATTCTTCAAGTTTCCTAATTATCTAGAAGTTGAAATGGGTATATTAAACATCATAATTCCATATGAAAACAATTCATTTATATTAATGTGTTTTTTCCTGCAAAGAGAAGCTGGAAAAATGTATCTAGACACTACTAGGTGCTACAAAGAGTAGAATGAGTAAATCCATGGAGATCATATCAATTGGTTCCTACTATGATGTTTTTGTTTGAGAGGTAAGATAAAGAGGTAAGCAAAAACCAAATACTGAGCAATCTACACATTTAATGCAATCCCTATCAAAATACCATCCACTTTTTTCAAAGAAATGGAGCAAATAATCCTAAAATTTGTATGGAACCCGAAAAGACCCCAAATAGAGGAATGTTGAAAAAGAAAAGCAAAGCTGGCGGCATCACAATTCTGGACTTCAAGCTCTATTACAAAGCTGTCATCATCAAGACAGTATGGTACTGGCACAAAAACAGACACATAGATCCATGGAACAGAACAGAGAGCCCAGAAATGGACCCTCAACTCTATGGTCAACTAATCTTCGACAAAGCAGGAAAGAATGTCCAATGGAAAAAAGACAGTCTCTTCAACAAATGGTGTTGGGAAAATTGGACAGCCACATGCAGAAGAATGACACTGGACCATTTCCTTACACCACACACAAAAATAGACTCAAAATGGTTTAAAGACCTAAATGTGAGACAGGAGTCCATCAAAATCCTAGAGGAGAACACAGGCAGCAACCTCTTCGACCTCAGCCGAAGCAGTTTCTTCCTAGAAACATCACCAAAGGCAAGGGAAGCAAGGGCAAAAATGAACTATTGGGACTTCATCAAGATAAAAAGCTTGTGCACAGCAAAAGTAACAGTCAACTAAACCAAAAGACAACCGACAGAATGGGAGAAGATATTTGCAAATGACATATCAGATAAAGGGCTAGTATTCAAAATCTATAAAGAACTCATGAAACTCAACACCCAAAGAACAAATGATCCAATCAAGAAATGGGCAGAAGACATGAACAGACATTTCTGCAAAGAAGACATCCAAACGGCCAAAAGACACATGAAAAAGTGTTCAATATCGCTCAGCATCAGGGAAATCCAAATCAAAACCTCAATGAGATACCACCTCACACCAGTCAGAATGGCTAAAATTAACAAGTCAGGAAATGACAGATGTTGGTGGGGATGCGGAGAAAGGGGAACCCCCGTACACTGTTGGTGGGAATGCAAGCTGGTGCAGCCACTCCGGAAAACAGTATGGAGGTTCCTCAAAAAGTTGAAAATAGAGCTACCCTACAACCCAGCAATTGTACTACTGGGTATTTACCCCAAAGATACAAATGTAGGGATCCAAAGGGGTATGTGCACCCCGATGTTTATAGCAGCAATGTCCACAATAGCCAAACTATGGAAAAAGCCCAGATGTCTATCAACAGATGAATGGATAAAGAAGATGTGGTATATATATATACAATGGAATATTATGCAGCCATCAAAAGGAATGAGATCTTGCCATTTGCAACGACGTGGATGGAACTGGAGGGTGTTATGCTGAGCAAAATAAGTCAATCAGAGAATGTATCATACGATCTCACTGATATGAGGAATTCTTAGTCTCAGGAAACAAACTGAGGGTTGTGGGAGTGGTGGGGGGTGGGAGGGATGGAGTGGCTGGGTGATAGACACTGGGGAGGGTATGTGCTATGGTGAGCACTGTGAATTGTGTAAGACTGTTGAATCACAGACCTGTACCTCTGAAACAAATAATACATTATATGTTAAAAAAAAAAAAAAAAGAAGATAGTAGGAAGGGAAAAATGAAGGGAGGGAAATCGGAGGGGGAGACGAACCATGAGAGACTATGGACTCCGAGAAACAAACTGAGGGTTCTAGAGGGGAGGGGGGTGGGGGAATGGGTTAGCCTGGTGATGGGTATTAAAGAGGGCACGTACTGCATGGAGCACTGGGTGTTATGCACAAACAATCATGGATCACTACATCAAAAACTAATGATGTAATGTATGGTGATTAACATAACATAATAAAATTAAATAAAAAAACCCACAAATACTGATTCTACCACTTATGACATTTAGTCCTTTACTTACTAAGGATTACTGTATGTCTCAGTTTCTAAAGATAGTCCCCGTTTATCTTTTGGTAAAATGCTTAGCACCCTTTTTCATTCTTAGAGAAATTTTCCTGTTTGGAGAATATATTATAAAGGTCATCATATTAATAATAAAGAATAGACATTTAACATAATTTGTTACTATAGTAATATTTCCATGAAGAAAAAAAAGGAATGACTTATTTATTTTATAATAAATTTAATCAGAGAAATAATACAGCAAACATCAGGGTGAATTAGATTTTACTACTCAGCCAAGTAGAAATAAAGCTTATTAAAACAAATTTCTATATGAATTTTATTTAAATTTGACACTTTTGGGAAACAAAATCTTGATTCTAACAGTCAAATAAGATAAAAGGATGCAAAATATTTATGTGTATTAAGTTGCAATGGAAGAAAAAGAATCTATGGTTATTTATTCATTAATGAAAATTAACATTATTTAAAAGTTTACACTTAAACAGATTTTTTTTAGGATAGACTATTTTTTGCCTATAAATTCATGCTTAAACTTAAGGAATTATGTAAATTCTTACTTGAATGGGTGTTTTACAGAATACCAGATGGGATCTGAGAATTTATAGGCTTTAGGAAACTCATACAGACCTAATGAGGGAGAAGAAATTTTGAGAAAGATTTAGACTTCTGATCACACAGCTCTAACAGAATTTTGGAGTGTTCTGATGATGTCAGATATTGTGTGATGATTTTATTTGTGATGTAAGTTGTAACCATACTCTTTTACAAAGTGTTGATATCCCACTGTCAATCATTCTGAGAGAGTTTAATCCAGGGGTAAGAAATGATGACTTGAAAAAGTTTTAGAACTGAGTTAAAGGAAAAAATCTTCAATTTTTGGCTTAGTTGAAGTTTTGTTTTTATTTTAAAATTACAGAATAAATGGAGCTTGATTTTTGATGCTAGCATTCCCTATAAGTGCTTTTCTAAACACATAAAAGTGAACAATCCAAAAAGGAAATAAAAAGTAATTCCCTCTATGATAGCTTCTAGAAAGAGAAAATACCTAGAAATAAATTTAACCAAATTGATGAAAAGCTTATATTCTGGAAACTACATAACATAACATAAAAATGCATAATCTAGAAACTTAAGGAAATCCAAAGAAATAGAAAACCTAAATAAATGGGAAAACATCTCATTTCATGGACAGGAAAATTTAACATTGTTTAAATGTCAATACTACCCAAAGTAATCTACGTATTCAATGCGATCCCTTTCAAAATTACAATAGCTTTTTTTTTTTTTTTTTAAGAAATGAAAATCCTATCCTCAAATTTATATGCAATGCTAAGGGGCCCAAACAGACAAAACAATCTTCAAAAAGAAGAACAAAATCAGAGGACACAATGTTTTCTGATTTCAAAATTTACCACAAACTACAGTCATCAAAACAATGTGGTGCTGGCATAAAGATGAACATACAGAACAATGGAATAGAATTCAGAGTCCAGAAATAAAGCCATACATATATGGCTAATTGATTTTTACAAAGTACAAATTCCATTCAGTGGGAGGAAGATAGTCTTTTCAACAAATAGTGTTGGAAAAACTGGGCATCCCCATGCAAAAATGAAGCTGGATCCTTACATTGTGCCAAATACAAAAATTAACTCAAAATGGATCACAGACCTAAACTTAAGAGCTAGATTTGTAAAACTCAGAGGAAAGCATAGCAGAAAGGTTTTGTGACATTGGATTTGACAATAATTTTTTTTAATTTTTTTTTTTTTAAGATTTTATTTATTTGCGAGAGAGACAATGAGAGACAGAGAGCATGAGAGGGAGGAGGGTCAGAGGGAGAAGCAGACTCCCTGTCGAGCAGGGAGCCCGATGTGGGACTCGATCCAGGGACTCCAGGATCATGACCTGAGCCGAAGGCAGTCGCTTAACCAACTGAGCCACCCAGGCGCCCGACAATAATTTTTTAGACACGACACCAAAAGCACAGGCAACAACAATGAAAAAAGATAAGTTGAACTTCATAACATTTTAAAACTTTTGTGCATCAAAGGACACTAACAACAGAGTGGAAAGGCAGCCCAGAGAATGCAAAAGTATCTGCAAATCACATATCTGACAAGGGTTTCATGTTCAGAATATATTTCCTTTAATGCTCCTAAAACTCATCAGCAGAATTCCAAACAACCCAATTTCAAAACAGGCAAGGGACTTGAATAGACTTGAATTTATCCAAAGAAGATACAGAAATGACTTACAAGCACATGAAAAGAGCTCAACCTCTCCTAGTTACATTCTCAACTAGGAGAATGCAAACCAAAACCACAATGAGATATTGCTTCATACCCATTAGGATGGTAACAACAACAACAACAGAACAACAACAGAACATAAGTGCTGGCACAGAAGTGGAGAAATTGGAACCCACATACTTTGGACAAAATGGTACAGCCACTGTGGAAACCAGTTTGGTGGTTCCTTACAAAGCTAAACAGAGAACTACCCTGTGACCCATATGTGCTCAGAATAAATTATAGCGAGGACTCAATTACTGAGCACCAGTGTCCATTGTAGCATTATTCACAACAGCCAAAAGCTGGAAACCACCCAATGATAGATGAATGGATCAACAAATGTGGCCTATACATACGCTGCAATATTAGTCAGCCCTAAAAAGGAATGAAGTCCAGCAATATGCGACACATGTATGAACACTGAAAACATTTTGTAAGTGAAATAAGCCAGATGCAGATGGACAAATACTATATAATTCAGAGCACTTTTTGTCCTGTGTTGGGACATTTGGCTTAATCATCTGTCTTCTTGATGACAAAGAACATGTCTATTTGTTCACTGCTCCGTACTCAGCATCTGATAATTAGCAGTTAGTGTGTTCTTGAGGCAGAGCCTGTTTTAATTCCTAAAGGCAGTGCTGTGGCCATAGATTTTACTCGAGGACCGTGGATTCATCATTTCAAGGGATCCATGTTGAGATTTTCCTGAAAGGCAAGTTTCTGGTGACGGTTTCCAGATGCCTGAGTGATGGTCGCCCAGCTCTCACTGAAGGATCCTTCTCTCCACCCACCATTTCCACCTTAGCCAGCAGGCACTCATGGCCTCTCATGTCTATAGCCCCACGCTAGGCTGTGCTCTCAGAAGATACTCAAGGGATTGGGCCTGGGAATGGGCCTTCCAGACATGGGCATTTAACAGAGATAATAATAATTGTTATGGACTGAACTATGTCCCCCCCCAAATTTACATGTTGAAGCTCTAACCCCCAGTGTGACTACATTTGGAGGTAGAGCCTTCACTATGAGTAAATGAATAAACAAGTTGTGGTATATTCATGCACTTGTTTGAGAACCTGTTCTGAATTGTCTTGAGTATATATATACCTAGTAGTTGGAATTGTGGGGTCATATGGTAATTCTACATTTAAGTTTTTGAGAATCTGCCTAACTGCCACAGTGGCTAAACCATTTTACATTTCCACCAGCAATGCAGGAGGGTTCAAATTACATCTTAGCCAACACTACTTCTCGTTCTCCCTCTCTTTCACCTTTGCTCTTCCTCTTCCTCACTCTCGTCCTCCTCATTATTAATTATTATTATTATTGTTATTATTATTATTATCATTATTATCTATAGCCATCCTACAGGGTGTGAAGTAGTAACCTGTCAACCATTTGTGTATGTTCTTTGGAGAAGTGTTTATTTAGATCCCTTGCCCATGTTTAGCTGTAATATTTGTCTTTTAATTATTGAGTTGTAAGATTTCTTTATATATTACAGATACAATTTACTTATCAGATATATGATTTGCAAATATCATCTCCCATTTTGTAAAGTTGCCTTTCACTTCCTCAATAGTGTGCTTTGAAGCAAAGAAATTTTTAATTTTGATAAAGTGCACATTGTCTACTTTTTCTTTTGTTATCCATGCTTTTGGTGTCCTATCTAACTATCTGAGGTAATGCATAATCAGTCTGATTTTTCTTCCAAGAGTTTTATAATTTTAGCTTTTGTGTTTAGGTTTTTGATCCATTTTGAAGGAATTTTTATTTTTGGTGTGAGATAAAATTCCAAGATCCAGTTTAACTCTTTTGCATGTGTCTATCTAATTGTCCCAGCACCATTTGTTGAAAAGATTTTATCCCTTTTGAATTATTGTGGCTTCCTTCTTGAACATCAGTTGACCAAAGACAAATGGATTTTTTCTGGAATGTCAGTTCTGTTCCATTGATCTATATGTTTATTATTATGCCAGTACCACACTGTCTTGATTGGCATAGCTTTGCAGTAAATATTGAAGCCAAAAAGTATAAGTCTTCCAACATTGTTCTTTTTCAAGATTGCTTTTGCTCTTCTGGTTACATTCTAATTGCATATGGATTTTAGGATCAGCTTGTCAATTTCTATAAAGAAGCCAGCTAGGATTCTAATAGGGTTTGCAATGAGTGTAATATTTTACCAGTTTGAGTAGAATGTAGAGTACTTAACACCTTTTAGGTCCCTTTACCCTCCCTTTTATGAACAATCCGAAAAGGAAATACAAAAGTAGTTCCCTCTATGATAGCATCTTATAATACATCTTTTTTTTTTAAAGATTTTATTTGAGAGAGAGAGAGAGAGAGAGAGAGAGAGAGCACATGAGAGGGGGGAGGGTCAGAGGGAGAAGCAGACTCCCTGCCGAGCAGGGAGCCCGATGCGGGACTCGATCCAGGGACTCCAGGATCATGACCTGAGCCGAAGGCAGTCGCTTAACCAACTGAGCCACCCAGGCGCCACAAGTGTCTTATAATACATCTTATAAATACTACCTCTGCATATATTGAGAGCCACTTTAGACAATTTCCAATTTTTGCTTTCATCTATAAAAGTGACTTAAAAATATTTGAGACTAGTCCATTTACCCACCTATCTCCCCTTTCCATTGTTCTTTCTTCATTCTGATGTTCTAAATTATCTCCCATGATTATTTTCTTTCTGTCTGAATAATTTCCTTTAGCTATTCTTTCAGAAGAGTTGATAAATTCTCTTAGTTTCACCTCATTTGAGAATGTCTTTATTTCATGATCACTCATGAAGGGTATTTTTGCCAAAAGTTGAATTCTGGGTTGAGCACTATTTTTCTCAGCACTTGAAAATGCTATGCCACTTTTCTCTGGTCTCCATGGTTTCTAGTGAAAAACCTCATGACTGGTTCCAAAACTTTTTCTTTGTCTTCAGTTTTTATAAATTTCATAAATCCTCATAAATGTGATTATGATGTGTCTGAATATGGATTTCTTCTGTTTAGAATTATACTCACTTCTGGAACCTGTAGGTTTACGTCTTTTACCAAATATGGAAAGCTTTCAGCCATTGCTTCTTCAAATGTTTTTTTCAGAACTGCACTTTTCTCTTCTCTTTCTAGAACTCAGGTAACATGATGTTAGATGTTATTGTCCCAGAGGTCTCTAACATTCTGCTCAACTTTTTAAATCTATTTTTTTCTCTGAACAGAGATTGATCTGTGTTCAAGTTTATTGATTCTTTCCCCTATCATCTTGATTCTGTTATTAAATTCATCTAGTGAGGTTTCTTTTTTTCTTTTTTGGTTATTGTATTTTTAAGTTTTGACATTCCCATTTGGTTCTTCCTTATATGTTCTGTTTCCTTCCTTTGTGTTTGAAATCGCTTGTTAGAGCAATTTTTTGTTAGAGCAATTTTATTGTAGCTGCTTTAAAATCCTGATTTGATTATTATAGCCTTTGCAATTATTTGGCGTTGGAGTCTGATTTGAGTTGATTATTTTCTCATTTGAGCTGATATTCTCCTGGTAGTTGATATGAAGAGTAATTTTGAATTGCATCCTGGAGATTTTAGGTATGAGAATCTCTTTCTCATCTAAATATTGTATTTTATCAGGCAGTCAACTTACTTAAATCTAGAAGACACATCGTGGTCACTTTTGTGGGTTGTGGCTCGAATGTCAATTTAGTTTCCTAAGCCTTTGCAGTGCTATTCTAGTGTGTCCTGCTCATATGATACCCATACTGAAACCTAGAAAGTAATCCATACTAGAATTCAGTTATCAAACCTTTGCTATGTTATTTCTGGTTGCATTCACACATGGGGTTGCTCAGAGTTCTGCCCAAAATTCCATACAGACATTTGGAAAATCCATTTTTAAAATCCCTTTCTCTTTCCATGGTCCTCTCTCTACTGTTTAGTTTAGACGGGAAGGGGCACCTCTGCCTCATTATGGTAAGCCAGACTCTGCCCACAGTCTCCAAAGATGCAGTGTCCCATGGGGAAGGGACTTTGCTATTGCAGAGTTGGGATGGTGGGCAGAGTTCTGCCTATAGTCTCCGGTGGCTTAGTGTCCGATGGGAGGGGAAAAGGCATGGCATTTTTCATATTGTTCACCTGGAATGGGGCAAGTATGGTCAAAATGTTTTGGTCTTCCTGGGCTGCTCTTTTTCCCTTTTTTATTTTATTTTATTTTATTTTTTGGCTAGTGCAGGCAGGGTTTTCATGGGACTTTCTATTTGTGCTTGTTGATGTTTCTTGATTGCAAGCCCCACTAAGCAGCCAGGCTGGCATATATAAAGTTTAAAAAAAAAGAAAGGCAACTCAGAGAACTCACTGCTGGGTCAGTCCTCAAGCCCTACAATCCCTAGCTGTACAGGCTTCCTTTATCGCCCCCGCCCCCCATCTTTTTATCTTATCCCAGGAACTATCAATGTTCTCAAGATAGATTAAAATAATTTTTAAAATTGCTCTTTAATAATTACAAAAATAATGCATTGATGAAGTATATCACCAAATTGTTAACAAATATCTATCACTAAATTTTTAAAATATGGAGAATTCTTTATGTTCTATATATTTTTTATTCATTTTAATTTTTAATATGACCCAATAACATACATATACTTGAGAAAAAGAAATATTAAAAATAAATACATCTTTAAAAATAGGAAACAAGTGATCTCTCAAGTCAGATAAAGGCTGGGGAGTTCTAAGACAATTATTTATATATATACTTGTTACTGCTCATGCCAAAAATGGAACACACCTTGGTTTTAATTTTTTTATCAGGAACATATGAATTTAATTATACTCTTAAAATCTGATTATTAAGCCTTTATTTGCAAAAGAAACAGTGTTTTGCATCTAGTAATTAATGCAGCCAATGTAGAAATTTGACTAAGATAAACATTAATAACCAAATGGAACATTCAGCCAATACATATGCACATTTAGATAGAATATGTATGTGTGTTTTAATTCAGTTCAACAAACATTTATTGAATTTGCTTTATTTCATTTTGATGCAAATGTAAAAAAACAAATATTTATATTCTATGCAAATAACAATGAAACACATTTCTGCCCAAAAAATTACATAGGAGATCTTTGGGGGAAAAAAAATGCTGAATGTAAATTAATCAGACAATGAAGGATGAGATTTCCATTTCTTGGAACTTCCATTAAGAAAGGGTTGCTCTTTATCAAAGATTTTCAATATCAAAAAATATTGAAAGTGTACATCTTAATATTAAACAATCCAGATTAGTAATAATGGCTGTGTGGCTTTCCATTAATGCAGGCATCCTCACCATTTAAATATAGAAGCTGCTCAGCATTTCCAGGTGTCCATCACAGGATGGAATTTGGATAGTTACTATGAGCTCCTTCCTTAAAATAATTTGTCCTGGAGTCCTAATGACAATATTCAAAGGTTACTCAGCCTGACATCCCCATCTTCTCCTGGTCTCAATGGGTATAATTTTTAATTGCCTGACTTACTTTCTCACCAAAATCATTAATTAGTCTTACAGTTTCTGTCAGAGAAGCAACACAAAATCTATTCTTTACGATGATTTGTTTTTCCTCTTCTGCAGGACTCAGGATCTACCAATAACTGATTGTATTGCTATTGCTGATAGTTAGCATTAATAAAGACTTATGAATATTTCAATGTGCTGATACCATCAAATCCACTACTCTTGGCTCCGCTGCTGTATGGAGCCCGATTAGACACTTTATCTCTGGTACACACACCTTGGTTGGATGAAGTTTCTTTGAACCTTACTATCCAAGATGTGAACCAGTGGTCAGCAGCATTGCCATCTTTGGAGAGCTTGTTAGAGCTTGTTATAAACGTACATTGTTCGGCCCTACTCCAGATTGAGTAAATCAGAATTTACCGCATAATAATTGAAAGGTGATTTGTGCACACATTGAAGATTGAGAGGCAGTGCCCTCGACCAAGTTGTTATCTGACAATCTCTGGTTGTATTTGGAAGGAGAAAGCAGTCAATAATCATTCCCTATACCTTCCATCCAAGCAAACCTAAACAAATATATGTATACAGATAAATCATACTACTTGAGCTGAAGCAGGATCTGTGGTTACTGCAGCAAATCAAATCAGATATTTTGAATATCTTATATTTTGTAGGGCTAATGGAACAACAAAACCTAGTCTGAAGAAATGCAGGATGCTCCTGACCCACTCTCACTAACCCAGTGACTGATTATGTGTGAGTAGAATTAGAATGAGAGGCACTTTGTTTATATCTCAGAAGATGAAGACTATTAGAGCTGTATGAATAGTTATGGAGACAGTTTTGGTGTAGCATCTAATGTAATTGAGAAATTGAATGTCAGGCGTCCAGTCTGTGGAAGAGAGATGTGACTAGTTAATCTTTAGCTTTCGGTCAAACAGTATATTAAAATTCTTTCTGTTCTGGGTAAGAGAGTTTCAACCAAATTAAAGAAAATTAGCTCATATGACAGGATATTCTGGTTATCTGCATTGTTATCTGTTATGTTTGTTTTGTTAATGTTTGTTTTCACTTTTGAAAACTAAAGCCAACTACACATGCACATATACATTTTCTAAAAGGCTACAGTAAGAAGCACTCTTGTGACTAGGTAATAATACATCACGTTTTTATTACTCCTAATAATAAAAAATTGTTAATAAAATAGCTTACTAATAGCCTATTAATGATACATACTATAATATTTTATTAAAATTATCTAATTCAGTTGCCTAAGAGCACTATGAATAGGTTACAAAACTTCAATGTGCAGACCAAATTTTTAATAAATATCCCTCACTTATTATGAATGCAGTTTTAAAAAGTCATCATTGCAACATATGGCTAATTATGTGTGTTCTTGGTAGAGTTAAAAAGAATGTAAGAAGATTTAATTACATAATCCATTAAGCAAATTCTGGAGTCATTGTTGTCTCGTTGGACAACAGCTCGTATAGCTGTATAGTTGTTAGCTCTAAGCCTTAATGCATCTTTTAAGTGCCCCCCCCAGGCTATGTTTGGGAGTTATCTCAGGTAAGATTGCTTTAGGAACATATTCAAGTTTATCTTTTATTCCTTAAGTATTCAATAATACAAAGTGCTGTCCTAGGAACTTTCATTTATATCACCTTGTTAGATTTCAGAAGCATCACTATTTACTGCTTGAACAAAGGTTGTGCTAGACAACCCTCAATGTATAAGGGCCTATCTTCAAACTTGCTTTTTATATCCACTTACTGATTTATTTTTATCTACAATACATTGTGATAATTTTGCCTAGAGTTTAGGTATGTTTTGAAATATTGTTTTTGAATACAAATGACACCAAAAAAATATCTAAAGTAGAATATTATTTACATCATATATATGACTCTTATATACATGGGCTAGGAACTTCTAGCTTTACATATCATTATTATTATTATTATTATTATTTATTTGAGAGAAAGAGAGAGCACAAGCAGGGGGAGGGGCAGAGGGAGAGGGAGAAAATCCTAAGCAGACTCCACACTGAGCACATAGCCCAATGTGGGGCTTGATCTCACGACCCCCCCCCCCCCCACCTTGTGACCTGAGCCAAAACCAAGAGTTGGATGTTCAGCCAGCTGGGCCATCCAAGCACCCCATTACATATATTACTGTGGACAATCCCCACAACAAACCTAAGACATAGATGCTAGTATTATGCCTATTCTACAGAGTCACAAGGATGGCTATGCAACTTGTTCAAGGTTATAAAATTGGTAAATGGTGGAGCTGGGACTTGGGCCCAGCTAGTTCAGCTCCAGAGTCCATGCTCCTAACCATTTTGCAGTACTACTTCCCAGTGTGGTTGGAGGAGACACGTAGGACAGATGGGGATGATAGGGTCACAATACAGGGACTAAGACTCTTATCTTTCATATGCTAAGACTATAATCAACTTATGGGACTTAAATGTCAAACATGCAGCCTACCATAGGGCATCTTCATGGGCCACCTCAAAAGAAATTCCTTTGAGAGCATCCTCAGTCAGTCAGTATGCATCCTCAGCATCTATGGTCATGAATTCATAAAATTTTTGTATCTGCATGTTCTAATAATTATATGAGAGGCAACAGTTGAAAAAGATTATTGTCTGTTTTTCTCTCTGCTTTCTCCCCTCTCTCTCTATCACTGTCTTTCTCTGTCTCTGTCAGTATGCCAATTACTTTTCAAGAAGTCCTTCTCAACTACAGTACTCTGCTAGCCCTGCTCACAGGGGTAGATAGAGGAATCAGGATCAGCAAGAAATCCTTCTCAGTTTTGTATACAGAGTAAGAAACTCTTTGGGGATTGATGAGACCGAGAAGGCAAGATTAGGACCTATTAGCAGCCATTGTTCTTGTCATATGGAGAAAACACTTGGATGGAAAAACAAAAGTTTGAGATAAAGAAAGAGGAAATAACGTGATTACATCTTTTGAGTTCTTAGAGCTATAGGGAGCCAGTTTTGCCCTGGACTTCCCAATTGTTTGAACCAGTAAATTCCCTTTATATTTAAGCAAGTTTGATTGGATTCCAGTCATACACATCTTTAGGATGCTTGGAGATTAAGCTCAACATAAGGTCTGAGTCAAATTCATAGACCATGAGTCAACAAAATTTCTAACATGTGTCCCTCTGAAATCAAATTCATTTCCTTTTTAAGTGAGTAACAAGCAGGGACCTATGATTTAAAAACTGGACAACAATCCCCAGGCCACCAGTTGCCAAAAAGTGTGGGTTAGAAGAGCAGTTCAGACTCCAGAAAAAAATTCTCCCCTATACTTCTTTCAAGGACGACAATCTTTTCTCAACTGGAGGAACCAGGTACAGTCTAACTAGCTAAGAAGTCTTTGCCAACATAATAGCAAGAAGTCCTTTTTATCCGTGCCCAAGAGTGTGCTTTTTTACCGTCTTCCCTTTACCCAATGGTAGAAATTTAACTGCAAAATTTCTGCTTTTCACTTTACCATTACATTTTACACATGTAGGGATGGTTAAATTTTTCATTATCGTCCAGGTTCAGGGTCATGAACCTAATCATATTTCCCAGAGATGAATTTAGGTCTGAATGGAAAAATTTTCATGAGTTGGGTTATTTCCTTCTAAGAAGGAAGAACATTTCAATTTTATTTGGAATCATTGTGTTAAGTTTGGCAGGAGCATTCTTAAAAGTGTATATAGAGGAAACAGGATATGTATGATTGGGGCAGCCAAGGCATGAAATGGACTTCCTTTGAGGAATTGTCCCACTTGCATTGCATTTGTTCCTCCTGGAACTTAAATCATGGTCTAATGCACTGTTAATAAAGATCAAAATACTCCTTTGGGTTGACTTGAGGTGGAGCTTATCATCTTGTAACAAAATTTCAGCAATTAAAATTTCCACAAAAAAGATGTGCTGCCGAAGTACTGTGTGTACTTGTCACAGTGCCTCATACATAGAAAGCTTTCAGTAAAATATTTGTTGAGTGACTGGCAAATCCATCATATGAGTGAAGTTTAGATGTATTTTCATAAGCGTCAGCATTATGGCTCATTTATTCAACATCTATGGAATGTTATTCAGCTCTGAAGGTGGGGGATATAAAGAGGTTAATACCATACTGTGTCTGTCTTTAAGGATATCTGAACATCTGGGAAGATCGACAGTGAGATATTTAAAAACATATTGCAATTTGCCCCCATGGAATAGAGTATGATAATAGCATGACATTTTAGAAAGAGCCCCTGTATTCGTTTCCTATTACCACAAATTTTGTGGTTTAAAATAATGCAAATTTATTCCCTTACATTCGGAAGGTCAGAAATCTAAAATCAAGGCTTGTCAGTAATGCATTCCTTCCGGAGGCTTTTGGGGAAAATCCATTTCCTTGCCTTTTTCAGCTTCTAGAACCCCTCTGCAGTCCTTGGCTCATAGCCCCTTCCTTACATTCCTCTAATCTTGCTTCCATCGTCACATCTCTTGCTGCTAATTCTGATCCTCCTTTCTTCCTCTCATAAGGACTCTTGTGATTACATTAGACTTACCTGGATAATCCAAGATAATCTCTCCATCTTGAGATCTTTAACATAATCACTTCTTCAAAGTCCCTTATACCAGGTAAGGTAAAATATTCTCATGATCTGAGGATTGGGAGATGAATATTCTTGGGGACCATTATTCAGCCTGCCAGAGCACCTAACTGAATTTTAATCTAGATATAGCTAGTAATAAGCTGTGTGCTCTGGAGTATAACACCCTATATTCCTGGTCCTCAGTTTCCTCAACTGTAGAATATGGTCTAAATATATTTCAGCTCTCCCATTTTATGCATGACAAGTATAGCAACAAGGCTGAAAACATATGATGTCGAAGATGCTCCCAAACCCAAAATCACGGTTCTAGAACAAACTCTTCTTGTCAAATAGGGCTCTTCCCGCTTGGAAGCAATTTCTGGGGTTCTACTGTGCCACAGCAATATATATTTCCTCTCATATAACTAAACAATTCTTCCCCTGTAAAGAAAGTGAATAGAAATAGAACCTCTATTTTTTATATTAGCTCATTCGGAATCAAATAATCTTAACAAGGTGTCACTGCCCCATTAGTTAATAAGGCAGGAGCTCTAAGACTCATCCTCTTAGCTTCATACATGGTCTCTATGCTTTCCTAGGAACCATAGGAGAAACTACTCCTACCTCATAGATGTTTCAAACAAGATTTTCCATCAGGGTAGCTTTTTTATCCATCTACCTTCCTGCACACATACTGTGATGTCTTTTCCTGGTGCATTATATGTGACGCTCACATTAATATGCATTTCACTATAATATTGAGTTAGCTACTTTAAAAGGTACCTGTGGTAGAAGGGATGGAACTCACTCAAAATCCTGGTTCTCACACTTGCCAGCTGGGTGACCTTGCCCAAGACACATAACCTCTCTGGATATCAGTTTTCTCATCCATAAAATGAAGAGACTAAATAGAGTAATTAACTTTGAAGAGGTTCCTAGCTCTGAAATTCAAGGATTCAATTTCTTACCCTTTTAGGTTACCTGCTGCGCCAGCTTAATTGACTGTCTAGTTATATAGAATCTACTTTTATCCTCTAAATTTATCACCCTTTTCAGTTTCATTCAGAAGTCCATATCATTATTTCTTGAATAGCATACTGCTTTCACTTAGTCAAGTTCAAACGTGAAAGAATGTGGATATATCCTTCGACCTTAGGGAGCAAATACCAGATCCTAGATATTTTTTTTTTTTAAAGATTTTCTTTATTAATTTATTTGAGAGAGAGAATGAGACAGAGAGAGAGAGAGCATGAGACGGGGGAGGGTCAGAGGGGGAAGCAGACTCCCTGCTGAGCAGGGAGCCCGATGCGGGACTCGATCCTGGGACTCCAGGATCATGACCTGAGCTGAAGGCAGTCGCTTAACCAACTGAGCCACCCAGGTGCCCCAGATCCTAGATCTTAATCTGAAACCCCATATCCTTTTTTTTAAACATACAGGCAAGATACCTTGTAGAGTAGTTAGAAGACCAAGGATCAGTATCTTTATGTCAGGAGTATCAGTAGATAAGTGGGAAAAAATTAAATCTCTTCTCTTTGAAGAAGTATGTTTCACTAATCTTACATAGACATAGTACCGCAAGGCCTATGTTTAATTGCCACCGCATTTCTAGGACTTAGTACTAAGCATCTGGATCAAACAGGCAATCGGTGAATGTTGGATAAAACAGATGTCAATGGATTTGCCAGGGAAAGAGCTAAGAAAAGCCAGGGACTTCTGCTGCAAAATTATCTAACTTTTATGAGAACTAGATACATAAATTTAGAACTATCAAAGTCTTGAAAATTATTCTACTCTAAATCCCTCCCTTTACATAAGAGGAAACTGAAGCAGAAGTAAATAGAAAGCTGACAAAAGGACACACCGATAGTTAATAGAAAACTGGAATTAAAATCCAGATCTCTGGCTACCCACTTGTGTCTTTTGCCGGGATTCATTATTCCAATGTCTTGCTTTTTTCAGAAATTAAATGGCATGGTATTTACACAGGAAACCTCAGCCTGGTGGTTTAAGTCTCTCGTGCTCTTTTCTCCTCTTATTTGCTCCCCCTTATCTGCCTTCTCTCTTTCTTATCTAAGAGTCTCACTCTCCTTATCAGAGGATTGGGGCACTGCTACTTGACATGTAATTTACATCCAGTGAAAGCCTAGAGTTACACTGTATCAACTCTTCCTCCCCATCTTAAAGATAAAAACTACCAACCAGGATAAGGCTTTAGTTCTTAGCTTGTACTATTAAAGTTTGCATCTGATTACTAACTTCAAATATGTTATTACATTTGCATATTTGCTGCTACAGATAAAATGCTTTGGTGAGGTATCTCTCGGCATCACAATCCTAAGTCTGGTTTGAGACCTGAATTAAAAATCTTTTGCTTCTCTCTTAGACTAGAAATATGCCTAGGTTTAACAACTTATTACAGAATTTTGCTTTTTCTATTGGTAGAATAGCAAGAAATAAAATGCTTTCTCCTCATCAGAATAGTTTCTTTTTAATGGAGCATTCTTTCTACCTCAATTTTATAATGGTTTTATTTGTATTAATTAGTCTAAAAGAAAACAATAACTCTAGAAATAAACATTACACAATACTAGAACTGTTACAGAATTTCTTTTCCTTTAGTGCCCACAGTTCTTGGTCCCGCCGCTGCAAAGAATGAAGTGGTAAACCAGACGAAGAGTGGTGGGCAGCAAAGCAAATTTTATTGAGTGATAGTACAAAGCTCCCCAAGAGGGTTGCGTTTTGGCATTTAAGTTTAGGGGTTCTTATGGGCTACTTGGCAGGCTGTTTTAATCTGATTAACCCTCCCTGCTCGGGTCGCCCAAACAAGTTTTTGCCCACAGGCTCATCTCTCTATCAGGTAGTTGCTCACGTGGGAAAGGGCAGAGGGCTCCTTCCAGGTGGTGTAAAATCCTTTTAAGGGTAGTTTCCTCTTAGGGCGGGGTGGGGGGACTTGCCCCTGCCTGCCTTTCTTCCTACTATCCTTCACTAGAATCATGCATTTATATAGAATCTAAACATGGCAGACATGGTTAAACTACTTGCTCATAAATTGTATATGAATATTATATTCTGCAAGTTGTTACAAGTTTCAACTTTGTTCTGATTGTAAAGTTACACTTGTCACCTAAAAATAACTAGGTGTTCTGTTCATTTACTGTGAGAATATATTTAAAGACTAACTGATGAAGCCTAAAAGTTCATTGTCTGTCTCATCTGACACTTTAGCTCTAGGGCTGGCTTCATGGACATGCAACCTATACGATCAGACAGACCTATACAATCTGCACACAGAAGGGCCATGGTGCTTGGTTGAATGCTCTGCCGTCACCATCTTGAAATTCTTCGTAATTTTTTAACAAGGCCTCCTAGACTTTCATTTTGCCTGAGCTCCACAAATTATGTAACCTTGGTTGTGAGATACACAAAAGAAACTCCACTAAATATCAGCATGTAAAAAAAAGTAGCAGTCATTTTGGGTTTTGGTTAATGTTCTGCAAAGGTGGCCATGGTCCTTTTCGCACACTCACACACAAAAGGATATACAGTAAAGTCCTTGAAAAATAAGTAATTCATGACTCCCTGGGAAATGAATCTCTTTGGTCCCAAGTTTTAAGACCTAGTGTATGGGGTGGAGGGAGAGAAGAGAGGGATTATGAGCAAGAAATACTTAAAGTTGTCAAATAGGAACACTTAGAGCTGTTTTTAGGGAGATTTTAAGTAAATCAACTGGAAGTGGAAGTTCTAATATAATGCATGGTTTTAACTTTTTAAAGTTATATTAGTACTATTCAATATGAAGATATTTCGGTTACAAAAATCTAATGAGAAACATTCCAACAAAAATTTTTAAATTCTAGACTTTTTATAAGTCTAGATTAAAGGAAAAAATATTTAGAATTTAACCACCTAATCTTCTCCTCCATCTTTATCTACCTATTCTGCATGGCAAAAGAATAAGTTTTGATTTTTACTCCTGAAAAAACAGTCATGAGGGACAGGCTGTGGCCAAGTAACAACAGTCATATGATGCCAGAACCTTAACCTACCTTGGCCTTGGCTTTAAAATAACACATGGCACACTTTTGCTTTTGTTTTTAAGAGACACCTTTGGGAGTGCCTTCCCAGCTCACAAAATCCTTTACCCTCCCCACACCTATCTGCAGTGGGAAGTTGTGCTCCACCTAAGGGCCCTAAGTGATTGGTCCAAAATGGGGCCTGTGACTCAAGATGGGTAAATGAGAGTCCCTTTCCCTGGAATCTGTAATTGGTAGTGGGGAAGACGGAGAGAAAGACAAATTGATAGAGGAAGACTTTCTTCAGATGGATACATAAACTTAATAGCTGCTGTAGACCTCTTCTACCTACAATATTTACTGGAGAAAAGCAGTGGCTGCTCTTCAGAAAGAGCAGAAAGAAGCAGACAAGCAGGAAAGGGCAGGAAAAGTCCAGACTTTTTAGTTTTTCGTCTGATTTCAATGTCTTCTGGAGACAGGTATAATCCCCCTCCTTACACATATTTCCTTTATTCCAAGAAGCCATCATTTATAAGGCAAATTCATTTTCTACAATGAAAAAGGATAATAAAAAAAGAACGTCATTTTTACAACATATATGATACCAGGAAAGTTAAAATGTCATTCTGAATTGGGAGAAATACTTGAATATTCTCTGATGCTTTAATTTCCTTGAGTTGGTATCTGTTACTGGAAATGAAAGGACTCCTGAAGTAGATCACTTCATAATTCCTTCTTTCTCTCTGAATGTCAACAGACTCTTCTCTTTGCAGGATGGAGAGGCATTATTAGGGCAAGGCTAGGTATAACATCTAAATTAATATAGCGATTCTATTAGAGACATTCAGAAGTGTGATCAGGTTTGTTGGTTTTCTTAGCTATCACTAGTTCCATATATATCCTTCTTTATCTGTTGTCTTCTGTCATTCTGATCTGAGTATTCTATCTGTAAGAGGAGAGTGAGTGCCTAAGCCCATGAATTCTGGGCCAAGTTATCTAGGTTTGCCTTCTGGGTCAGCTTCTTAAGCTGTAATGGGACCCTGAACAATTGCTTAATCTCGGTGTACCTCAGCTTCCTCCTTTGTTAAAGAAGGATAATTGTACCTAGTTGGCAAGATTTATAGAAACATGTATTTATAAAGCTTCTTAAAAAAAAAACTTATCACATAATAAGTTTTTGCTAAATAAGTTAAAATAAATTTGCAAACTCCAGTAATTTTTTATTATTATTTTTTAATTTTATTATGTTATGCTAGTCACCAATCCAGTAATTTTTTAAACGGACTTTGAAAATGGACCAGGATATTAATGCAAAAAACAGATCATAGTGCATATAAAAAATGTATATATGGTAAAAAAAAAAAAAAAAAAATCAAAATCTAGTAGGGAAGGAATAACTTCTGAGATATTCTATACATTTTATAGATACATAAGTTATCTATGGACAAAATATGATGATAAAGCCTCAGCTTACAACATATACTAAAATAAATTACAGGAGAGTTAAATGCAAATTAAGTAGCATGGAAGAATACAAAGGCAAATATTTACCAGATTTCTGGAGGGAAATGTATTGCTTATGCCGTTAAAAAAAATAATAATGATAAGCAGAGAAAGTAAAAATGAAAGAAAAGAAAATATTCTTTTAATTTTTTGTGAACATAATCCTTTATAATTTCCAGAAATGAAAATATCATACTATGAAAATAATTCTTATAATTATGAGAGTTAATAAGTTAATATCCATAATGTTAAAATAAATCCTGCAAACCAAGGTAAGAATCCATGTGTTAGAAAAATATGAAACAGATTGTATTAACCAGAAATTTTTGGTTGCATATTACAGAAACAAGACACAATCTAGATGAGCAAAACTAAAAAAAAAAATGAATTTACTGGCATGAATGGGAGGTATTAAAGTTTGTACAGATCTGTGGAATACAGATTTTCAAAATGTTAATGAGTGTTTAAAATGTTTATAATTCATGTCTGAAAATCTCTTTGAGGAATATAATTAGAGAGTAAAAACATTTATAGACAGAGGTCTTCATTATATTTTTAGCTATAAGAGGAAGAAAATGGAAAAAAAAACTATGAAAATTCATCAGTAGAAAAAGATGAAAAGAACTATGTTGTATATATACAAACAGATATGATGCAGCCATTCAAGTTTTTATTTGAGGAATTTTTAAAGATTTTGTTTATTTATTTGTTTGAGAGAGAGACAGAGCACAAGTGGGGGGGGAAGAGCAGAGGGAGAGGGACAAGCAGACTTCACCCTGAGCACAGAGCCCAGTGTAGGGCTCGACCTCAGGACCCTGAGATCATGACCTGAGCTGAAATCAAGTCAGAAGCTTAACTGACTGAGCCACCCAGGTGTCCCATATTTGAGGAATTTTTAATATTGTAAGATTATATAATTAAAACACTCTTAAATCTTAACAGCTTTACTCTGGATTATACTATTATTATTTTTTTTATTCTTTATTTGCCATTTTGACCAAGTTTATTTTTTTAAAAGTAAAATGCTGTAATAGTAGAAAATAAGTTTTTTCTTTTCTTTTATGAACTTCATTTTCTACCAGTAGGAACCCTAAGTGCTCAAAACATTCTGTCTGAAAGTAAAGCACACTTTATATCATGATATATAATCACTATATATCATGCTAGTTTTGCTAGTTTACATGGAAGGTTGCTAATTCTGAAACTTTTCAGAAATGTTCTATACAATTATTAAGCATAGTTGCCATTAAATACTTAAATATATAAAGTGCAAAGGAATAACAGAGACAGCCTGATTCTGCATTCCATGTAACATGATGCAAGGACATAGAAAAATACTGGAGAAAAACCAATATACTTTCAAATTCTGTTTTCCTAATCTTATAAGAATAAAATTAGTTTTCACTTAGTTGGTATTTTCCTTTGCAGTGTAATTTTGCCACATGCAAATTTGCCATTAAGGAATAACAGACATTTACTAATGAAATACATATGGCTAATAAACATCTGAAACGAGGCATTTAAATTCAATACAAAATAAAGGCACATTAAAGCAACAATGATACAACATTGTTTAATTTTCACATTGTGAGGATATTGTTCTAGTAGTGGGTTTTACCAGACTATAATATTTTTCTCAATGGTGGCCATGCAAATTTTTCTCCAGTTGCAGGCAGGAAGCGTAAATTAATAAAAATAACAATCTTCGGTTCATAAGGCCCTTTGAGCTCAGAAGGGCCAATGCTTTTGAATACATAGTCATGAAAAACATAACAGGTTTCACCTGAGAATATAATAAAACCAGGTAAAGTAGCATTGTATGTGCTTAAAAACAGCTGCAGGCATTTCTATTCTAACGGTAGATCAGCTCCTTTTAAAAATAAAAATTATAAACAACTAAGAGATTTAAAGGAGGGGACACCATGTTACATTAATAAGGGAAACAATTAGAACATTTCCAGATCACTGATTAGGCACCATGTAGCACTCAAGGGACTAAAGCCAACTGAAGCCTCTAACGTCTGCTCTGGTAACTGGTAACGCTCGCGTGCGTGCATGCGTGCATGCATGCGTGTGTGCGTGTATGTGTGCGTGCGTGCGTGCATGTGTGTGTTTCCTGTATCAGTGCAGCGGCAACGTTTTCTAACCGAACTATTTCACTTAGAAAAAGCCATACGGTGAAACAGCACACCATTCTAGAACATCAAGTTGAAGTGTCCCCTAGTAGGTAGATTCAATAACTTGTCTTGGCCCCAAAACAATTACTTCAGGGTTTGGGGTGTCTAGCTTGAGCATGCTTAACATATTGTATCTGTCCTCATGCCTTGGCATCCACAGGATAATTATAATTTATGGGTGCATCCCAGGAGGCTTTTTGCATAGTCTTTGTTCATTTGTAGCAAGAAAATGTCCTCTCGGTGCTTACTGGGCTGTTTCTTTTTACCTGCCAAATGATTTTATGTGGAATAATCAATTGCATATTTATGTGGAATATGCAATTGTTCAAATAATAAATAATCTATAAACACATAAGGAACTTCCCTATAGGAAGCTGGAGATAGGGCAATCACTCATCCCAATCTTTTTGTTCTCCTTCAATGAATTTTGTCAGCATCTGTTTAAAAGGCTGATTTCATCTCTCCATGAGGCTGTCTGTCTCTGACTGATAAAGGGGCAGTTAGCAAAAGGAAATCCTCACAGTCTGCATGTTTCTTCATTAAAAATGTCCTCTCTCTTTTCATATTTGGTTGCAGGCGAAGGGTCAGAAACTTCCATATGATCAAAAGCAAAATGATTCCGCTCTTAGCAAAGAATGCCCCAACCCACCAAGATATGACTTCCAATTCAACAGGCAGCACTGACTTAGGCTTCATGGAAAATACTACTGTTTGTTCTTTAATATAAATGGCTTTTTTAAAAAAAATCCACATCTATTTGTAGATGGTAGCATTAAAGATTTTAGTAAAAGGTATTAGGCAGTTTGGCTCAGGAGTTTTTTTGGAGGGGTTGTTACCACCCTAAACTTTTTTAAGAGTGCCCCATCATGGAGACAGCACAGCCCTCCCATATGCTCTTCAGGATACTGTTCTGACATTACAGGCGGCATTAACATTCTGGTTTCTTAGAAAGAACCCACCACGTTCTCTGTACCCCATCCTGCCAGTGCTTGCGAAGCTTTTTGTATTCTTCCAGGATACTTAAAATCCTAGCAACGGCGTTTTGCCCAAGTGGCTCCCTGAAGGCACACTGTCAGCCAGGAACATTTAGCCTTCCCAGTGTTGTTCAGGCTGGACAGTCTGGCTTTGCAGCTCTCCATCCGCTGGCACTGTTTGTGGCTAGAGGAGTTTTCCTGCCAAATTATAAAAGAGGCTGTATCTTCTCTCCCTGGACTCCTGGCCTTTTCCCATCAGTTATGGTCTCCTGACCACACAGCTTATGTCTTGAACTTTAAATCTTGATTTAAAAATCTAATTAGGCTTTCCTTTTCTCAACATGTTGGTTTGGGTGCCCTCTACCAGACAGAGTCTCCACTCCAAGTTCTAATCCCCACGTGCTCTGTGAGCCAGTGATTGTGAATGAAAAGGCAGGAGCAAACATACTGGAATTCTTGAAAATTTCAAAATGCATACTAGGGCCTGTCCTACTGGGAAGTATGATCAGTTGAGAAAGTTTTTTAAGAAACATTTTCATTTCAACTTAAATTTTAGATGGAATCCTGGTACACAAAAAAAGGTAAAAGTGGGACTGAGGTTTCATATCAATGGGTGCTTAGAGTTCTGTTGAAAACCCCTGCAGTAAGAAAATAATAGAGCTGTGAGTGGAGTTTGACTGCCCACTGTCCTATCTGGCCTAGGTCAGGGGTCACAAACTCAAATATCTACAGAGAACAAGAATTTGATATAAAGAAATGAAACCACGTACAAAATGTATACCCCACCTCTAGGGGCAGCCTCTGATGACATTCATCAATTGCAGCCATAGCGAACAAGTTTGGAGCATAGGGGTAGTTGTAAGAGTTGCCATATGTGCCGATTTTTCAGCAACAAGCAGAAAATGCAGATTTTTTCATGTGAAATATCCTGATTTTTAAATGTTGGCAAATAATTAAACATATGGAAAACTCATCAGAACATAAGGAAAACTCCGTAAGCCAAATCCTAGACCTCGGGACATCAGTTTGCAATTCTTGTAGATTACTACGATTTAGGCTTCTAAAGCATTGCATCTCTTTAACACGGTCTTATCTCCACATATGATCTCTAGTATATTCATCACGACCCTGAGAATATGCCCACTCCTGACCACTATCAAAGTAGCTACTATCCTGCTCTAACCATAGTATCTCACCTGACTACATCCAGTGCCTTGTATCTGGTCCTGGGTCCTACTCTACTCCTGCTCTCCCTGATCCATTCTCCACAGAGCAGAGTGATCTTTGCCGAAATACACATAGCATCTCGTCACTCCTTTCCTGAAATCTCTCCAGTGAATTACCATCACAATTAGACTAGAATCCAAATACCTTAATGTGACAAACATCATTCCATGGACCAGCCCAAGTCACCTCTTTGAATTTACCTCCTGGCACATTGCCCTTACCCTCTTGGCATATTCTGGTCTCCCTGCTGGTCCTTGAAAACGTCTTGCTCCTCATGTGTTTGGGGTTTTCCTTATTTGTGAATTTCACATCCTCAAGTGTGGCTTACTTCTTTATTGTATCCAAGTCTCTACCTTCTTAGTGGGATCCTCTCTGATCTCCTTATCTAAAATAAGTGATCCTCCCATTTTCCATTCACTTACCAGCTTTTTCTTCTTGCTTTGACTTATCACTACTGATACCATCTGTTTATTTTCTGTCTCCCTCAACAGATCATAAGCACTAAGAGGACAGAAACTTTATGTATCGCTCATTTTTTTTAAAAAGTTTTTATTTAAATTCCAGTTAGTTAACATACAGTGTAATACTAGTTGCGAGAGTACAATATAGTGATTCAACACGTCCATGCAATACTGGGTGCTCATCACAAATGTACTCCTTAATCCCCATCACCTATGTCACCCATCTCCCCATCCTCCTCCCCCCCGGTAACCATCATTTTGTTCTCTATAGTTAGGAATCTCTTTCTTGGTTTGTCTCTCTCTCTCTTTTTCCCCCTTTGCTCCTTTGTTTTGTTTCTGTCCATAATATCTAGAAGACTGTGTTGTTCAGCAAATGCTCAATAGCTATTTGTAGCAAAAAATAGATGAATGAATGTGTCACCACTATTACCGTAGCCCACTGACAACTAACCTTAACTCAAATCTTTACTGTTTATGGTCTGCATTTCTCAGTGGTCTTTCACGACACTCAACCCACACATGCTCCCTGACCACACTTCCTAAAGCACCAACCAGCCATGTTCATTCCACATTTGGAATAGTCTGTGCTAATCCCCCCATATGCTTTAAGAAGTTCTTCCTGTGTATATCTGTGTACGGTTTGGGTGAACATCCATTGGAGCACTTGTCACGCTGTTCTAAATGACCCATTTCCTTGTCTGTCTCCTTCACTAGACAATAGACCTCTAGAGTACTTATCTAATAAATATAATGGTCTACATTCCTATAGCCCTTCAATATTTATGGAAGTGCTCATATGTGCATTTTTCAGTTTTATAAACATGTTATTAAAATGCCTTTTCATAAGAGAAAAGTGAGACTCTAAGAAACTAAATGACTTCTCTAAATCACACAGCTTGAATAAATCATAACTTTAAGCCAGTTCTTCAAATTTCAAGGTTATTTTGCCCACCCACTACATTCCACACAAGGAAATTTCTATGTTTAGCATTCAAGGACCTTAACAATTTGAATTTAAGCCACTTCATCAAATCTACTACCACTATCTCCCTTTAAATACTCCAAAATTTAGTCACTAAATTTTAAAAACTCATTATTAAGGTTTAATAGTCTTAAAGGGAAGACCCCCTTATTTTCTCCATAACTATAATACTTCTTCCTTTTTCTCCTTATCTTAATCCTAGCTTTTATTCAAAGCTCAGCTAAAAGACCATCACCCTCAAGATAATTTTCTGATATAGTAACTGATATCTACTTTGAACTAATATATATTATCTAAAAATTTCTTATGGAAATATTAAATTTCAAAATTCTGGAAGTTCTTTAGATAAGTGCAAACTTAAGTTCTCTATATATAAAAGATATTGCTTATAACTGGATATAAGATTTATTTAGGCAGTGTTGAGTTAAATTCATCTAAATTCATCTTTAGTTTCTCTGCAGGCCGTATGTCTGAGTATCAGTTAAGATTAAGCTCAGCTGTATTTGGCGAAAACTGAAAGAAGTGGCCTGCACCCAGAGGTAGATGTTCAGGGATAGAAAGGTGGTGTCACAGATGTCATAAACCAGATTCCTTTGGCTACTGCTGCCACACAATCCATAGGACAAGGGTCCCATTCTCAAGATGGCCTGATTGCTCAAGATGCTTCCAAATCTCTAACCGTGCATGCATTCATGTTACAGAAAGGAAGAAGAGAAAGAAGGGAGGCACACCACAGCATCCACGACAGGATGGTTATACCTAACATAAAAGAATGGAACAAGGTTGAAACTCAATGTGCGGAAAAAGATAGATCAGACAAATACTATTGTGGTTATGTTTATATCAGACAAAAGAGATCTGAGCGCAAAAAAACTACTAGAAATAAAGAGGATAACCACATAAAAATACAACTTTAAATCCTTCTAGAAGATATGAAATTTTTTTAAGTTTTATGTCCCTAAAAATATATAATATATAATGTCTCTTTTTCTCTCTCCATATATATATATACACACATACACACACACACACACACACACACATAAAAGAATTACTTGGTATGTATATACACATTAAAGAATTACTTGAGAATATACCAATCCAAAATCATAATAGGAGATTTGAACATTATTTTCTCAGTAACTGATCTACAAGAAATTATTAATGAAATCATTGAAGACTTGAGACCACAATGTGATTATGTTAGAAAGAAATACAAGAGATAGGAAAACTCCATTTGTTTAGATGCTACCAAAATATAGCTAAATAACCCATGGATCAAAGTAGAAATCATAATGTAAATAATAAAATATTTAGAAATGCATGAGAATTAAAATACCACATATTTATATGTATGGGATGCAACTAAAGCATGGTTTATAGATAAATGCATAGCCTTACATGCTTTTATAAGAAAAGTGGAAAGGCAAAAATCAGGTTTTATATGTCTCATTTTAAAAGTCTGTATGAGGGGCACCTGGGTGGCTCAGTCGTTAGGCCCCTACCTTCTGCTCAGGTCATGATCCCGGGGTCCTGGGATCGAGCCCCGCATCAGGCTCCCTGCTCAGGGGGAAGCCTGCTTCTCCCTCTCCCACTCTCCTTGCTTGTGTTTCTGTTCTTGCTATCTCTCTCTCTGTCAAATATATAAATAAAATCTTTAAAAAAAAAAATCCAAAGAAATTGAAATGATGGAGAAAACAACAAATAAAAGCAGAAATCAGTGAAATATAAAATAAGATACAGTAGACAAAACAATAAAGCCAAATATTGGTTGTCTCAAGTTTAATACAACAGACAAACCCATGATGAGATAAATTAAGAAAAAGAGAAGAAGAAAGTAACAGAACAAAAGAGGACAGAACTATAAATATCAAAGAGATTAAAAATAATCAGAATATTAGAAACAAACTACAGATTTGAAAACTTCAATGAAATGAGTAAGTTCCTATAAAAATATAACTTACCATAACTAGATTGAGAAGTAGAAACCAGATTACTTACTCTTACATTCATTAACCAAAATCCAGCACTGGTGGTTTTCTTACTAAGAACCTCAGGTGTAGGAGTTTTACTGGCAAGTTCAATTGAATTTTATTTTATTTTATTTTATTTTTTAAAAGTTTATTTTTTAGTAACCTCTATACCCAACATGGGGCTCGAACTCATGACCTCGAGATCAAGAGTTTCACATTCTGGGGCACCTGGGTGGCTCAGTCGTTAAGCGTCTGCCTTCGGCTCAGGTCATGATCCCAGGGTCCTGGGGTCGAGCCCCGCATCGGGCTCTCTGCTCGGCCGGGAGCCTGCTTCTCCCTCTCTCACTCCCCCTGCTTGTGTTCCCTCTCTAGCTGTCTCTCTCTCTCTCTGTCAAATAAATAAAATAAAATCTTTAAAAAAAAAAAAAAGAGTTTCACATTCTACCGACTGAGCCAGCCAGGCGCCCCCACCCTAATATTTAAAGAACGGAATAATTCTGTTCTTACACAATGTCTTTCAGAGAATAAAAAGAAAAAATAGAACAATCTGCAATTCATTTTATGAGACTAGTATAACACTGATATCATACCTTGATTATGACAAGAGTGTGAGAAAGGAAAATCATCATACTCCTGAATTAAGTCTCTTACATTATATAAATTTGGAGCATAAGATTATGCTCCAGCAACATATGAATACATTAATCCATCATGACCAACTTGGATTTATCCCAGCATTGGGAGGTTTGTTCAACATTAGCAAATCAGTTAATGCAACTTATCGTATTAATGAATTTAAAAGAGATGGGAAAAACATGTGATAAAATTTGACATTCCCTCTTCATAAAACCCCCAACAAGCTAGAAGTAGAAGCTGTAGAAGATGCCCATGTCGCTCTGCTGCCCCTGGTTTCTGACTATTTGATTTCTGTGCAGCATGTAGTTTTTATCTCACCTCAAGCATTTGGCTGCGCATTTCTCTGCTGCCCTGCTTCAGGGCCTTCCCTTAGTCTTTGCACAGACAGCCCGGAAAAGCTAAGCACCTGATGGTTGGAGTCAATGTGCAACTAAATGGTTTTGAAAGTTTCAAGAAAAATGTGTGAGTGATGAATATAATTAAAGAATATAAAATTAGTTGACCATTATATAACATTCTCAGAGGAATACCTCGCTTTAGAAGAACATAAAATTTTAAACCTATCCTCTTTTAGTCAATAGACACATTGAGCATCTCCTCTGTGATGAGGTGAGAATAAGTTGAACAAGACACAATCTGTGACCTCCAGGAGCTCAAAGGTGTGCAAAAGAGCAGCACTGGTAAACCAATGAAAACATATGACATGAAATACTAAAATAGAGATTGAGGTAAGGTGCTATGGGAACACAGAGAAAAAAGTGTCTAATGTTACTTGAAGGAGTCAGGGACACTATATTACAGGAGAATCTTGAACAGTGATTTGAAAGCTATGTAGAATTCACAGCAGGCAAGGGGGTGTAACGGGCATTCCAGGAAGAAGGAATAAAGATCCAGGGGTTAAAAGAGCATATGCTCTTGGAAGAACTTGGTCGATAGTCCATAGAGCAGGGAACAGAATGGGAGAACACGAAGACAGGAAGTTAGCAAGGCCATCAATAATGAGTACCCTATAGGCTCTGAAAGCTTTTGATGTGTTTAAAATAAGACAGTGACATAATGAGCTATTTAAAAAAAAAAAAAAAAGATTAAGGCCATTTAGTTGATACAAACAAACTTGAACACTTCATGAAGCAGTCAGTCTCTGTTCCCAAGGGTTAAGAAAACTGCAGAACGGGGTGGAAGGCAGGACGCTTTTATAGGGTTAAAATTAAGGAATAAGGAAGAAAAAAATGGAAAATGAATAAGGAGCAAGGAAGGAAGTATAGGGCCAGCGTCGGGTTAGCGTTTAGGGATTGGCTGACTGGTTCTACTGTGTTAGGGACAGGGACAGGAAAGCTTATCTACATTTTGGTCACTGATGTGGCACGCAGGGGCAGGAGCAGCTCCAACCTGGGCCTAGACATTTATTTCAACACAGCTTTGTGCCAGAAATGTTAACAAAAAATAACTTCTGAATTGGCAGAGGGGAATCTACTACCATTTTCATACCAATAGAGTCTCGTGTTTTGAAATCAAAAAGGACAAATTCCAACACATTCTCCTCCTTAGAGAGAACATGGATCTGACATTTGTCCTTGAAGTAAGTGGATTATAGCAGAAAGGGAAACTGCCAATCAGCATTAAAGACACTTTTCTTCTTTGAATATCTAAGAAAGCACAAATAAATAAATAAAAATTTAAAACCTAGATTTGTTTGTTTTAACCTGAGGTTCCTATATCAGTATTGCTCAGTAGGCCTAACCTGAATTAAACATTGATTAATGGATTCTAAATTTCTCATCAAGTAATGTACATGCTTTTCAATAATTTAATTATTAATATTTTTTAAACTCAAGATTAGATATTAGAAAATGGAAACAAACAAACAAAGAAAACCTAAAAACATTAAAGAACTAATGAGTAACATAGAACATTTTCCTTCTCCAGTATGAGAAAGTACTTCCATCCTTGCCCTCACACTGAGGCACTGAAAATGATTTTTTAAAGTGATGAATTTCATTAGACCTTTAATAATGAGGTCACCTACCGCAAAGCACATTGTCGTTTCCTATTTCTGGGATGGGAAGTTTGGTGTGAACCAATGATGCTACATGCAGATGATGTGGTTTAAGCAAACAGGAGCATTTTGAGAAATGCAAACAAACAGGCTGTGGAATCATTTTACTGGTTTTTGAAAGATGACATGAACTATAATCTTACAGCCTACATTTTGATGGTGATGCTCTGATGAATCTCCCCACCCACCCCACCTGATGGCATCCTGTGTCACCAATTTCTTTTCTGAATATTTGAGCCCAGGTATTTATTTCTCTTCCATCAATATTACCTTTACTGTCAGAGAGAAATTCTGAATTAGTGATTTGGAAATGTGTTTTCCCAGCCAAAAATATTTTGCTTGAAAACTGTATCTTAAAAATTATAAAGTATCTCCTCCCTCTGTCTTCTCTTCTCCACTTTTTAATACCTGGCACACAAAAATGAAAATGAATCCCGGGGCACAGCCACAGATATTGTCAAAGGAAGAAAGAAATGAAAAGCTTACCAATTTTTAAATCCTTTTAGATTAGACCAAAGGCTAGCAAACTTTTTCTGTAAATGACCCAATAGTAAAATACTAGGCTATGTGGGACAGACATACAGTCTTCACCTCAACTACTCAACTTTCCTATTGTAGCCCCAAAACAGCTATAGACACAGGTAAATGAATGAGCATAGCTGCATTTCAATCAAACTTTCATTTTCAACACTGAAATTTGAATTGCATATAATTTTCATGTGTCACAAAATATTATTCTTGTTTTCCATTTTTGAGATTTTTTTCAACAATTAAAAAATGTAAAGACTAATCTTAGTTCGTGGGCTGTACAAAAGCAGGCAGCAGGCCAGAATTGGCCCATGGGCCACAGTTTGTCAACCCCTAGACTGGACACATATGGTGGTATTAACCTTGGTACATAGATAAAGTGTACCAAAGACCTAACATTTTCTATTTCCTCCACGATACAACTTATTTTATATTATCAGCTTCCCTTCTGAAAGATGAAAGAAATCATTTGTCTTGGCTTTGAGGTTAAAATTTTAGGAAATTGCCATAATGATAAGGCACCTTGGTCTGGATATGGGTTATGAGATATCTCTCTTTGTCGGCATCTATCTATGCTGACATCTCCTGAGAAGTTGATTCTCTTTGGTCCATGGTTATTGATCAAAATAGGGAACTGCTGAATATTCTTTGCTTCCAGTAATAAGGCTTCTTCCTTCTTTTCTGTTTTTGCTCATGTTATTCTTGCTCCTACATCATGCTCAAGCATGGAGCACTCCACAAATTGCAGAGCTTCCTACTTAGACCTGCCGTGTAACCACATTGTTCTAGCAGCTCCCCGGAGTTCCATATGAGCAATGGGGTGCACATTTTCTCTTCTGGAGTTTTCACTGACCAATAATCTCTTCTAGTCAGCCTGGGGAGCAGAGCACAGGACCATCCTTTACCAGAGGCTCGCCCACATCTCTGCAGCCATTGCCATGAGCACAGAGCAAGGCAGCTGTAGCCCGAATGGGGTTAGGTTAGGGGGAAGGAAGTATCAAAGGGTAAAAAGAAACAATAAGGGCATTGTGATGAATACTTTAAAAATGTCTGTCTTTCTACCAGCACAATTTTATACATTGTAGTTCAGTTATTAAATATGTATTTTAGGGCACCTGGGTGGCTAAGTCTGTTAAGCCTCAGGCTCTTGATTTCAGCTCAAGTCATGACCTTGGGGTTGTGAGATCAAGCCCCATGTTGGGCTCCACACTGGTGTGGAGCCTGCTTAAGATTCTCTCTCTCCCCCACCTCTCACTCTCTCTCTCCCTCTCTAAATATAAATAAATAAATAAATAAATAAATAAATAAATAAATAAGTAAATAAGTAAATAAATAATAAAAAAATAGAAATAAATAAATATGTATTGTAACCCTCCTATGTGCCAAAATTATTCTAGATGCTGAAAATATGTGCTGGGCATCTTAAAAATGATTCCTTCCCTCATGGCACCTGGGTGGCTCAGTCAGTTAAGCAGCTGACTCTTGATTTTAGCTCAGGTTGTGATCTTAGGGTTCTGAGATGGAGCCCCGCATGGGGTCTGTACTGGGCATGGAACCTGCTTAAGATTCTCTTTCTCCCTCTCCCTCTGCCCCTCACCCACCTCTCTCCCTCTCTTGAAAAAAAAAAAAAAGATTCCTTCCCTCATGAAGCTTACAGTGCAATGGAAGACAGATAGTAAGTACTCAATCTTAAAATTAATAATTATAAATGGTGATCAGTCACATGGGCCAGCTTCTACTTTTGACTGTTTGTTGTATGCATTTATGCCAAATGAACCAGACAAAATGGCACTAATTAATTTGAGAACATATGTTAATTTTGGAGGTAAACTGTGCTGGAACATCCTCTCTGTCTCTTTCACACACACACACACACACATATGCACACAGACAAACATACACACCAGGACTTAAGAGAAACAGAGATAAGATCAACTTGTCATAAATAGGTGCGAAATGTCATCAACCTTTTGGTTCTGAAATTTAGCATAAAGATATTACAAACTAAAGAAAACAGCACAAGTTTCCTAAAGTAGTGAAGCTTTCCTGTATAAGCACATTTATAATTTTATTCTCTTTTATGTGCAAGTGTAGATATAAGACTCCTGGAAACTTTCCAAACAACTCGGGTTGAGAGTACTGCAGATATTCCATAGGGATTATTTGGTTTAGAATGCAATGACATTTTACAGCTTTCAAAATCTGTATGAAGTACTGATTGAATCAGAAATTTTGCAAATCAGCTGCCTTATTGGGACTGTTTTGAAGTCTTCTTGGTTTCCTGCTGGGCCAGGACTACATTGCAACACAGAAAAAGCTTAATTATACTGGATTTATTTCTAGTAGGAAATGTATTTCAGTTCGCAGTTTCAATGTGTAGCACAAAAATATTTATTAGCTAAGTTTAAAATATTGTGGGAGTAGGGCGCCTGGGTGGCTCAGTTGGTTAAGCGACTGCCTTCGGCTCAGGTCATGATCCTGGAGTCCTGGGATCGAGTCCCGCATCGGGCTCCCTGCTCGGCAGGAAGCCTGCTTCTCCCTCTGACCCTCCCCCCTCTCAGTGCTCTCTGTCTCTCTCATTCTCTCTGTCTCAAATAAATAAATAAAATCTTTAAAAAAAATAATAATAAAATAAAATAAAATAAAATATTGTGGGAGTAAAACAATGATTTTGAGACCCTCTGAGAAGAAAAATAAGTAGAGGGTATGAAGTTTACCTTGGAGAAACTAGAAACACCTTCACTTTTTCTAAAACTAGTTTTTCATTTGTTACTGTCTAAGTGCATTTTAATGGTAATTATTGATTTTCTGGCTAAAAGGCAGATTAAAAGTAAATGGAAAATATTGGGTGGAGTTTCTCTAAAATTGTTTTAAATAATGCTAAGAGTATCTGTGACTGTGGTATTAGTATTCATAGTCGTTGAATGGGAGAGAGTAAATCAATTTGATCTCCTTCCTGAAATCTCATTTAAATTAATTATTTTCACCCTGCAGAGCATGCATTTTTAATTGAACTGCGTCAGATTTCACTTGAAAGCTAAAATCTCTGACCTATTTCTAAACAATCTACCTTGACTTAATACAACATCTGGTATCTTCCTCCCAAGATTCTCTCCTCTGTCTTCACATTTCACCAACACCAGAGTTCAGCTCAGTCTGAGAAATCCCAGGCCACACCTGTGTCATCACTCTGAGAGGAATGGAAGGTCCCAGAACCTAGGTCAGTCATGAAATAAAATGTGCATCATGGTGGAAAATTAAGGATGCACTTTGGGAATAATAATTCATTGTCAAGAGCACTTTTTCTCTGATCCAGGTATCAACACTCCTGGCACCTCATGTTTCTTACACCTTCTTCCTTTAACACCATCTGTCTAATTGATGATTTCGGTCATCACCACTTTGACTCGGGTCATTCCTTGTGCATTTTGGTCCTTGCCAAGGGCCAAAGAAGAGGGAGATGACTGTGTCTAGGATGGGATCTTTAAAAATATATCTAATGGCGTTATACGTGCAATTAACTGTAAATAATTTTCACAACAAATCTAGCCAAAAGGCTATGACCATGTCCACAATCTTTTCCTTCTCCATATATGTTCATGAGATTTCCCTTTGTGTTTCTTTTCCAGTTAAAAATGCAACATTAGGGGCGCCTGGGTGGCTCAGTCAGTTAAGCGTCTACCTTTGGCTCAGGTTGTGATCTCAGGGTCCTGGGATAGAGCCCCGCATCAGGTTCTCTGCTCAGCGGAGAGTCTGCTTCTCCCTCTCCCTCTGTGCTCTCCATTTCTCTCTCTATCAAATAAATAAAATCTTTAAAAAAATGCAATATTGTACTCTTTGATATTTTAGGCTGGAGGCTTGCATTATCAGAGAAAGGATAAAACCAACAAAAAGAACTGATTGTAGAGAACACTCATCCTTAAAATTACATTGCAAAAGTCCTTAGTCATTCAAACTTTATTTCTGAAGTAGAAAAGTAAATATTATACCTGTGAAAGTCTTTGCTGTAGATAGGGAAACATAGATGGGAGAAAACACAAAAATAACTGAAATTTAAATTTTGGTAGCGGGAATATGATTTTATTCAGCTATTTAAATCAGTGTCCTCACTCCTGGCTAACTCTCCCCCCCCCTCCACCTCCACAATTACAAAACAGAATTCCACATTTCAAGAAAGTATGTGAAGAAAAATAGATAATTTTACTTAAAGTTTCTTAAATTGGCATAAAGTTTAGATACATTAAACTTTTGATAAAATATAATTCCATTTTGTATCTTATATGCACCTTACATAATGCATCAAATATTTTTGCATAAAAAGTGAACACACTCATTACTGCATTGCTAAATAATTTCTCGGTATGGCTGGGAACAGGCAATGTGAGTTTTAGTGAAGTCTGTAATGTCCACTAGCTGTATCTCATCTTGGGAAATAATGCATATGGGCCTCAGCTTTGTCATCTGAAAATCAAAAAATGTAAATGATTGTTTCCAGAGATCCTTCTAGTTCTATGTTTTGAAATACATTTTTGATCTTTTATCTGTTCATGCAAATTTGCATATGTTTTTACATTGGATCATTACTTCACTGGATGCTGGATTCTTATTCAAAAAAAAACAAAGTTCATTATAACAATTTCCTCAGGGAGACTCTGATCTGCTCTATGGTTACCTGCTTCACAATATCATTTTCACTTGCATTTGGGTAAAATAGTTGGACAATCTATAAGGAGGTTCTAAGATTATTTAATCTAGGATTTAAGATCCAGGCAGGCTAAGATTGGTGTGTGGTAGGGAAGGCCCAAGAACAAGGAGATAGCTTAGTTAATTAATGAAGAACAATGAAGGATTTAGGCAAGTTTAATTGTCTTAAATCAGTAGAAGAATAAATTCTAATGTCAGGACAGGTCAGCACACAAAATGCAGAATTAAGGAACACAGAGATCCCAGTGAAGACCAAAATTCCTACTAGGCTAGTTACGATTCCATAATAATAATAGCAGTTGGCAAACTTTTCCTGTAGAGTCAGATACAAAATATTTTAGGACATATAGTCTTTGTTACAACTATTCAACTCTGCAGGTGTAGTATAAAGACAGTCATAGACTATATATAGATGAATGGGCACAGCTCTGTTTCAAAAAAACCTCATTTACAGACACTGAAATTTGAATTTCATTTAAATTTCACAAGTTAGGAAATATTCTTCTTTTGAGCCATTCAACCACCTAAAAAAGGCAAAATCTATTCTTAACTGGTGGGTTATTCCTCATACCAATCAGAATAGCTAGTATCAAAAAGACAAGAAAGAGCAAGTGTTGGTGAGAATGTGGGGAATAGAGAACCCTTGTGCACTGTTGGTGGGAATGTCAAATGGTGCAGCCACTCTGGAAAACAGTATGGAGGTTCCTCAAAAAAAAAACCTAAAAATAGAACTACCATATGATCCAGCAATTCCACTTCTGGGTATTTCCCTGAAGAAAACAAAAACACCAATTTGAAAAGATATATGAACCTGTTTATTGCCGTACAATAGCCAACATATGGAAGAAACTAAGTGTCCATTGATAGCTGAATGGATAAAGAAGATTTATAGACAGATGGTCTATAAATACACAATGGAATATTACTTGGCCTAAAAAGAATGAAGTCCGGCCATTTGCAACAACATGGATGGATCTAGATGATATTATGCTAAGTGAAATAGTCAGAGAAAGACAAATACCATATGATTTTATTTATATGTAGAATCTAAAAAACAAAATCAGTGAACAAACAACAACAACAAAAATCCATACTCATTAATATACGAAACAAACTAATGGTTGCCAGAGGGGATAGACAAAACAGGGAAAGGGAATTAAGAGATACAAACTTCCAAGTATAAAATAAATAAATCACGGGGATGAAAAGTATAGCATAGGGAATATCATATGGTCAGTAGTATTGTAATAGCTTTGTATGATGACAGAAAGTTAACTACACTTATCACGGTGAGCATTTTGTAATGCATGTAAGTGTCGAGTCACTATGCTGTATACCTGAAACTAATATAATATGATACATCAACTATACTTCAGTGAATAAAAAATACAGCAGGCTAGATTTGGCATGCAGGCTATTTCTTGCCAGCCCCTGATAATAATGTAATAGTCAAATCAGAGACTTCTGAAATATGAATGTGTCTTTAATATGTTAATTTTAGTAAATTACTATCAGCAAAAATTTTTATATTTTGAATGTTTTCTTAGTGCTTTCAGTCATATGCCATAATTCAAACCAGCCCAGCAAAGTTTTACAAAAGCTTATTTTAAGAAATAAGAAAAGCAGGTTTTTCTGGGCGGGGGCGGGGGGGGGGGCGCGTGGAGAAGGGCAGAGGGAGTAGGAGAGAGAAAATCTTACGCAGCCTCCATGCCCAGAGTGGAGCCCCGCAGTGGATCTTACAACCCTGAGATTATGACCTGAGCCAAAATCAAGAGTCAGATGCTTAGCCGACTCAGTCTCCCAGGTGCCCCAAGGAAGGCAGCTTTAATTAGCACTTGTATTGTTTGTGGAAATTATTTCATCTATATTATTTGAACACATTCCATTTTCTTGAAGTAGAACTTTCTCCTGCAATAGTATTTGCATTCTTCATTAGCTTGATAATCACATATACTACTTACAGCTTATTTACAATGTTTCAGTCATAATCATCAACATTATTTCATATATTATTACAATTATTCTGACATAATATTTACATCTTACATATAAATAAATGAAGTGATCAAGTAAATAATGAACATATCTAAGGTTTTATACCTATACTGTCAAATTGAAAGCCTGGTGTTTTGTTTTGTTTTTAATCACCCTATTACATTGACTCAGATATCATTTTTTCTTGTGTAAAGCACAGGAACACTTCGTTCATGTTCATACTGACCCAGATTCTGAATCGGTAGTGAGAGCTAATCTTGTATTCTTTTGTAATTTTTGTTTGTTTTGAGGAAATGTTTTTGCAGTATTTATGTGCTTTGGCATGATTTAAAAATGATGAAAAAAGAGGAAAATTAGCATTCAAAAGAGAGATGAATACAGTTATTTTAAGGCCATAATCATGTACAGAAATCATTTTACAAATATTTCCAGGGTCAACACATTATCATACCCCTATTTAATCCAATCATAATATTTTGAAGGATCTTAATATGCTTAAAAAGACCTAGTAAGTTCATCCATCTATTTATTTAATCAATCAGTAAATACTTATAAAGCATCTGCATATGCCAAGCAATATGCTCTCCTTGGAAATATAACATGGAGAAAGACAGATCCCCTCTGTCCTCAGCCTTGTGGAGAAAACAGATATTTACTAAATAATTGCTCAAATATCTTTGATGCGTGCTGTGAAGAAAAGATAAAGGGCGCCATGGGTTTGTTAGATAGTGTCCATTCTAGGATGGGGAGTCAGACTTTTGAGGAGAGATCTAACAAGACAAAGGTAATGGTCCAAGGAGCAGGGGCCAGAACTCTGTGTGGGCCTGAGGTTGGAGAGAACATAGTACATTCAAGCACATGAATACCGGTGTGCTTGTAAAGAGAGAGCAAGATGGACACTGGCCTGAACTCAGGCTGTGGTGGTAGGCAGAGGAAGAGCACATAGATGTATGGGGCATGTTGAAGGTTTTGGCCTTTGTTCTGGGAGTCACAGAAGAGTTTTAAGCGAGGGAATGAAATGATCTGATTTTTATGTTAATGATATGGAGACTGGGATGGAATGGGAATGAAAGTAAACTGAGGATTCCAGTAAAAAGGCCAATGACCCCTGTGAGTGTTGATAATATTTTAAACAGATGGCTGCTGAAGAGACAAAAAGAAGTAAACAGATGCAAGAAATATGTTGAAAGCAAATAAATTTGGATAATTGATTATATTCTTTGGACCTCAGTTTGAGTAACACCTCAAAAGGCCTTTCTTGATCATTCTGTCCTATAATTATTTTCTATTACAAGACATCCTTCTTTTATAATAAGTTTTGTAAGAATTTAGTTTACTTATTTTTTTAAGATTTTACTTATTTATTTGACAGAGAGAGACACAGCGAGAGAGGGAACACAAGCAGGGGGAGTGGGAGAGGGAGAAGCAGGTCCCCCACCAAGCAGGGAGCCTGACACGGGGCTCGATCTCAGGACCCTGGGATCATGACCTGAGCCGAAGGCAGGTGCTTAACGACTGAGCCACCCAGGTGCCCCCCCCAGTTTATTTCTTTATTGACATTTTCATTCACTTCTTTATGAAGCCCTGTGAAGGATGCTCTATAAAGAATGGAACAGTGTCATTTTTGCTCACCACTATATTTCTACCAGAGCACTGTGCTTGATACGGAGCAGGCACCCAATATATATCTGTGAGATAATGCATAAATAAGTTGAGGTTTGTGAACAACTACATTGAAACTTAGGGTCTTTAATGATGTTAGGAGGAATAAGAGATGGAATCACTACTTGTTTGATGGTTTGAGGACATGCATTTATCACCCTTTGCCGTGAAATGCAGGTACAATGACCATAAATGTATTTTTTAGATTTTGTAAATTGAATGAAACTTTTAAATCTCAAAATAGAGATTCACATTGCAGTTTTAAGAAATAATACAGAAATCCCATATACACTTTATCCAGTTTCTCCCATTGGTTACATTCAGCAAAACTATAGTAGTATAATATTCATGACTAGGACATTGGCATCGATACAGTCAAGATACACATTTCCATCACCACATGGATCCCTCATGTAACCCATTTATAGTCCCAACTACTTCTCCCCTCTCACCCTAATTTTTTTTTTAAATATTTACTTATTTTTTTATTTTAGAAAGAGAGAGAGAGAGTGCGCGGCGGGGAGGAGGGGCAGAGGGAGAAGGAGAGAAACCCAAGCTGACTCCACGCTGAGCACATAGCCCAACACGGGACTCAATCTCACAACCCTGAGATCAGGACCTGAGCCAAAACCAAGAGTCAGTGCTTAACTGACTCCACCACCCAGGCGTCCCCCTTCTTCCCCTAATACTTAACCCCTGGCAACCACTTTCACTCTTAAGAATGGTTATAAGTGGAATCATACAGCATGTAATCTTTGGAGATTGTCTTTTTTGCACTTAGCATAATATCCTTAAGATCCAGCCCAGTTGTGTATATCGAGAGTTAATTTCATTTTATTACTAATTAACATACCGTGGTATAAATGAATGTAATTTATTTAACCATTTATCCATTGAAAGACATCTGGGTTGTTTTCAGTTCTTGACTATTATGAATAAAACTTCTATAAACATTCAGGTACACGTTTTCATGTGACTATGTCTTCATTTCTCTGGGATAAATATGCCTAAGAGTGCAATTTGTGGCTCATCTGTTAGTTACATATTTGTTTTTTTTTAAGAAAATGCCCAATTGTTTTCAGAGTGGCTATACTATCTATGGTCTCACTAGCAATACATGAGTAACCTAGTTTCTCTCCATCCTCATCAGAATTTGGTTTTGTTACTTTAAAAGAAATTTTTTTGAACCATCCTGTAATGTGTAATGATATCTCATGGTGGTTTTAATTTGCATGTCTTTAATAACTAATGAAGTTGAGCATTTTTTCATGTGCGTATTTGCTGCCAATATATTTTCTTCAGTGAAATGTCTATTCATGTCTTGTGCCCATTTACTAAATGGATTATGGGGTATTTTTATGGTTGAATTTTAAGTTCTTTAAGTATTTTAGATACAAGCCTTGGTGAGACACATAATATATAAATATTTTGTCCCAGTCAGTATTTGTCTTTTTTATTTTCCCCTTTGCCAGAGCAAAATTTTTAATTTTGATGAAGTTCAACCTATCACTTTTTGCTTTTGTGGATCATGCTCTTGATCTCAAGTCTAAAGACTGTTTGCCTAGCTCTAACTCCTAAAGATGTGCTTCTATTTTATGCTAAAAGTTTTTATATTTTCCATATAAGTTCATGATCCATTTTGAGTTACTTTATTTTACTTTATTTCCTTATGAATGTCCAGTTATTCCAGCATCATTTGCAGAAAGGCTATCCTTCCTTCACTGAATTTTGCTTTTGTACCTTTGTCAAAAAATCAATTGAATATACATGTGTTGGGTCTCTGGCAAGGGGTGGGGGGAATTGCCTCAATCCTACCAGCTGGGAGTCACATTCCATGTTCACCCCATGACCTCCATTGACCCCTGAGTGTGTGTGGGGGAGTCTCCTTGTTACTGATGAGTGGGGTTGGGAGTTCTGGTTTCCTATTAGGCCTCTACTGATATGACCCTGGTGGAAGGGGTAAAGGGTGTTTTATTTCTGCTTCCCACATGGCCTCCATAGACAGATACCATGGGGATGGCCATGTTAAGCTGGGCAATGCTGAATGTCCTGAGTCTCCTTAGGCTTCTTCTAAAACTATACCAGCAGGAGTGGGGGAAGAGCACCTCCTTACTCTTGGGTTGGGGAGGGAATCCAGGCTCCCCTCATAGTTTCCACGGACACTGTAGGGGTTGGGAGGACTCTGTTACCACCCGACAGGGATGAAAGTCTTGGCCCCCTACATGATCTTCTGTGATCCTACCCAGCAAGGCAAGAGCTGGGGCTGGTGGTCCCTCATTACAGCATGGTGATCGCAGAAGTCTAGGCTCTTCATAAGGCTTTGTTGACATGGGTAGGGTAGGTCACATTTTATCTGGTATTTGGCTCTAGCAGAGCAGTTACTGTCTAAAAGTCTTCTGTCTTTTTTTTCTTTAAAGATTTTATTTATTTATTTGACAGGGAGAGACACAGCGAGAGAGGGAACACAAGCAGGGGGAGTGGGAGAGGGAGAAGCAGGCTTCCCAAGGAGCAGGGAGCCCTATGCGAGGCTCAATCCCAGGACCCTGGGACCATGACCTGAGTGGAAGGCAGACGCTTAATGACTGAGCCACCCAGGCACCCCTAAAAGTCTTCTGTGTTGCTAGGCTGCTCCTTTCATGGTACTTTGAATAAAAAGAGCAAGCTTTCACTGGGGCCTTTGTCTGTACTTGTTGGCTTTTCCAGATTGTCAGGTTTTTCAACTACAAGTCTGGGTTATAATAGGATAAAAGGCAACCTAGGGAAATTACCACCATGTCAATACTTGGGTTTGTGTACCAGAACTGCTCTGCCTTCTTCTCTTTACCTTTCAGCACCATCTTTACGCTTTTATATATGATTTTCACCAAATTCCATTTAAGAGCCCACATAATCCTTCTATTACCAAAAAAAAAAAAAGTTCTAGGAACTAGAAAAAGATAAAAAGGTCACAGCATGGGCAGAAGAGCATCAAAATAAATAAGAAAAGTATTAAAAATAATTATAGGGCACTTTTATTTGTAAACACAGATACTAAATGCTAAATAAATAACTAACAAATAGAATCAAACAATTTACAAGGAAAATGAACATTATAAAAATAATGTTTTACCTGGAACGGATGGTATAATTATTTATTAATATATCTTACTACATTAAAGATCAAATGGGAAACTATGAATCATCTTATCAAAATAATCAGAATAAGAATTGATAAAACGTGGGGCGCTGGGTGGCTCAGTTGGTTAAGCATCTGCCTTCGGCTCAGGTAATGACCCTGGATAGAGCCCCGAGTTGGGCTCTCTGCTTAGTGGGGAGCCTGCTTCTCCCTCTCCTGCCGCTCTCCCTGCTTGTGCTCTCTCTGTCCAATAAATAAATAAAATCTTAAAAAAAAAGAATTTGATAAAAACGTAATACCTATTCATGACAATTTTTATCTTAGTGGGAGTAGAAAAGGACTTCCTTAATTTGATATTGGTATAAAGGTTAGTTACCAAATTTCTAAGGTATATATTTTACTCAATGGTAAAATAAAATGTCATAATCATTTCATTTAAAATTAGGATCATGACACAGATAACTAATATTCCTATTTCAATTTAACATTTCATGTAAATCTTAGCTGAACTTAAGAAAAGGAAAAAGTATACACATATAAATTTTTAAAACATAAACATAATTTTTATTTTTTACATGTGATCAAATACTCAAATACATTCCAAAAGAAACGACAGGAAACTATTAAAGCTAGAAAGAACATTCAGAAAACTTCCTGGATATAAATGGAATAAGCAAAAATCATTATTGTTTATATAAACTATTAATACAAATTAGATTAATAAATAAAGGAAACATTTATAAAATCACCAAAAATGCAAGTACCTAGGAATAAAATTAATAAAAATGTGGAAGGCCTTTACAGAATAATGCTAAATAAAAATACATAAGACAACAATTAATAAACGAATAAATGAGATAAATGGTAAGTTGTTGGTTATACCATTTTTATGGCTTCAATGCTTTAAATACTTTAATTCACCTCATTTTAGCCAACTCAGTACAAATGCAAACAAGAATTCATCATGACTGATTTTTTTTTTAGTGACATTTCATAAACTGGTCCCCAAATTTATATATACAAAGGAACAAGTAAGTAATTTTCAAGATGAAAAATTTCAAGATGAGTGATATGGGTTGAGGTCTTCCCTCTCAGATATTAAGAACTGTTATAAATTATACAGTATATTAGTAAGCAGACCAACGGATTAAAATACAAAGTCAGAACCATACACAGTGTTACAGAAGGAATTAGAAATTGCTGGGGGAGCAAATGCATTATTCAGTAAATGGTGCTAGGAAAATTAGCTGCTCATATGCAGGAAAAATATCTATATTCCTAATTCCCACCATTCACAGATGGTTAAACTACTAACTATGGAAATTAAAACACTTAAAATAGTAGCATAAAATATAAGGGAATAAATTTATGACCTTAGGGTAGAGAAAAAATATTTTAAATAAGGCACAAAACATATAAAGGAAGAAATATTAATATGATTATGTTAAAATGTTATCAACTATTGTTAGGAGTCCCACTGCTGGTAAGATACCATGAGGAGCTCTGTGGACTTGCTTCCCAAAGAAACTGATGAAAAAAGAGACCTAACCACTGAAAGTCTTTAAAATGGTCCATAAAAGAAGGGCCATATATATGCACCCCAATGTTCATAGCAGCAATGTCCACAATAGCCAAACTGTGGAAAGAGCTGAGATGCCCTTCAATAGATGAATGGATAAAGAAGATGTGGTCCATGTATACAATGGAATATCACTCAGCCATCAGAAAGGATGAATACCCAACTTTTGCATCAACATGGATGGGACTGGAGGAGATTATGCTAAGTTAAATAAGTCAAGCAGAGAAAGTCAATTATCATATGGTTTCATTTATTCGTGGAACATAAGGAATAGCATGGAGGACATTAGGAGAAGGAAGGGAAAAATGAAGGGGGTGAAATCGGAGGGAGAGATGAACCATGAGAGACTGTGGATTCTGAGAAACAAACTGAGGGTGTTAGAGGGGAGGGGGTGGAGGGATGGGTTAGCCCGGTGATGGGTATTAAGGAGGGCACGTACTGCATGGAGCACTGGGTGTCATACAAAAACAATGAAGTGTGGATCACTATTTCAAAAACTAATGATGTATAGTGACTAACATAACATAAAAAAAAAAAAAGAATGATGCAGGAAAAAAATATGGTCCATAAGCATATAGAAAATAAAGAAACTTATTTTCAGGACAATCTAAACTCAGTAAGAATTGCAAGGTTCTGGTATTTCAGTGAAGATCTATGGCCTCCCTTACCCCTTCCAGCTCAGCAAGGCAGAAACTCCATTCCAGATTGGTATCTATCTAACTATAGATATAATTGGAGATGGCTAAGCTGTGCATGTGAATATTAATACGAATATCGATATGGATAGATATGGAGAAAAGTAGAAAAACATGCATGAGAAGGATACACTTAACTTCAGAGTAGTAATTATTTTGGGGAAGGAATACAAAACATGTACCAGGAATGCTATTTAAAAAGGCCTGGGGCTTTAAAAAAAAAAAAAATCATTAAAAAAAAAAATGGGCGCCTGGGTGGCTCAGTTGGTTAAGTGACTGCCTTCGGCTCAGGTCATGATCCTGGAGTCCCTGGATCGAGTCCCACATCAGGCTCCCTGCTCGGCAGGGAGTCTGCTTCTCCCTCTGACCCTCCCCCCTCTCATGTGCTCTCTCTCATTCTCTCTCTCTCTCAAATAAATAAATAAAATCTTTAAGAAAAAAAAATCATTAAAAAGGCCCGGGGGACGCCTGGTGGCTCAGTCGGTTAAGCACTCGACTCCTGGTTTTGGCTCAGGTTGTGATCTCAGGGTCTTCAGATGGAGCCCTGCATCAGGTTTGATATTCTGTCTGCCTCTCCCTCTGCCCCTCCCGCTCGTGCTCTCTCTCTCTCTCTAAAATAAATAAATAAACCTTTAAAAAAAGCCTGTTTCTGTGCCATTACATTTTTTATTAAAAAACATATATATATGTGGCAAAATATCAACAGTTTAAAAAGCCGAGTCTCTATGTGGGATATAATGACTAGTGTTTTTTTTTTTTTTAATTACCCCATTTTTTTTGTATGTTAAAAACTATTTCATAATGGAAAAGGGAAAATATGTCTAAAGAAAGCAAAAGTCAAATTATAAGTAATGAAAGAAAAGAGGGAAGATTTGTCATGGCACATAATCACATGAAATCTTAGGCTTCATTATTATAAATATAAATGAAAGGAAACAATATCTCTACAGAAATTTTAGTCATAATCTATGGTATCATCTTTGATTATGAATTATGTATTTTAAAAGATATTCCCAAATTCCAAAGATTATATAAACTCAAATGACCAGAGTGAGTGATATGGAAACCATGTCTAATAATAGCTGAGGAAAACATGAACATTGAGTTTGGGCAAAAAGTCTGTTTGGGGAGGGTGTGAAGAATATCTGAAGAATTGTCATGTAGAAGATGATGTTTTAAGTTCTTCAAGTCTCTAAAATTTTTAATTAGAAAAGAAATGGAAGGAAATTTGAGAAAAACCAATTTATGTCTAATATTAGAAAGAATTGAGAGTAAAAGATTAAGAACTGTACACTTAATGGAATGGTCTGCTTTACAAAGAATATTTACTTTCCATCACCGTGTTAAAACTGCCAAAGCTGGTGGCCTGTTTGCAGAGTTCTTACACTAGTTGGAGTCCGAAACAACCCCAGTGACATCTAAGGTTTTCCCTAGCTGAAGTCTCCATGATTTATTTCCTGGGGCTGAATCATTCCCATTAAATAGAAGTGAAAAATAAATATTATTTTTCAAAATCACAGCATCTTTTTGAAAGCAGGGAATCTGGGCAGTCTACTTGCCTTCGTGGCATCTTTTCTTAATACCATTTCTGAATGTTCCAACACAGACAGGGGACATCTTTCACTACCAGAAGTTCTCAGGCTCCAAACAAACCTGGATACCCATTGACAACAGCAAAATCAGGAGCCAGATGGAAAGTTCAGATACTAGGCTGTCTGGTTCAATGTGGGTTGTATGGCAACCTGACTATATATAGATTAGATAGATTGCAGCTAGGCCACTTCTCCATTCCAACTGCCTGAAACAAAGAGCCCTCTTTGCTCAGAAGCTCAGGTACAGGTGGATGCTCAGTCAGTCACTGATGCTCTGTCTGTTTGCAGTGGGTGACTTCTGCCTTCACATTTTCCAGTGGGTGGTTAGGAAAAGATTTGCAAAATGCTCTTTGCTTCACCGCCATTTTAAAAACAATTACAGTGGGGGCGCCTGGGATAGAGTTTTCCAGGACACCATTTCACAGATCATTGCTCCAGTCCCACTTACTGGTACAAGAACAGTGTTCTTGTTTTCCATCTCTCCTCACTGTGGGAATCCAGCTTTTGTGCCAAATATGGATGGTTCTTGCTCTGAGCATCAGGGATACCCAGAATGTTCCCATTTACTGTGGTTGCTGGCCTCCACTAGATGGGAAACCGCACATGAATTAAGATCATTATGCTGAATATCTTCTTCCTTTTTCACCCGCTCCCTTTTTTTAATACGAACCAGGGAGAAAGAGACCCAGAAGGCCAAGAATTGTAGTATGCTTTTCAGAGCCAGCAGCTCTTCACCATTCTTCTGCATTTCTGTGGAGCAACAATGTAACTTCTACAGATATTTTGTGACTGTAACCTTCCAATAAGGTAGCCACTAGCTACCATGTGCTTGCTTATAATGCAAATGAGGAACTGAATCTCTAACTGAAGTGAGACGTGCTGTAAGTATAAAGTATACAATGGATTTGGAGGACTTACTAAGGAAAAAATGTAATATTTCTCATTAATACATTTGCTGTAACTCCATGCAGACATTTTGGATGTATTTGGATAAATATATTATTAAAATCATCTCAAAAGTCAGGTCTTTTTACTTTTTAAAATGTGGCTACTAGATTAAAGTTACTAATACGTGACTCATATTTCTATTAAATAGTGCTGGTCTATAAAATTAACTCTCTCTCTCTCTTTCTCTCTCTCTCTGTTTCCCCTCTCCCTCCCTTGGTAAAGCACTTTAAGGCAGTTGATTATCCTAAATATATCAATACTATAATGATAGCTAGGTAGAAGTGGAAAAATAAAAAACCAGAAAGGAAACAAAAATACCAAGCAACTAAGATAATTCAATTACTGTGATGGTACATTAAGTTTAAGAATTAAAGTTCTAAAAAGCCATGGCACCTTGAGAAGTACAAAGAATTATAAAATCCATTGATTGAATTAATCATTCCTTTTTTGGGGGAGGTACCATTACTATGTGTTAGGCCGAGAGAGTTCTGAATATGTTCTAGAAGACAGCTTGCATTCACCCCTTATGAAATCTATTTATGGTCATTTCCTTCTTCAGCTGAGGCCTCCAACTTCCTATATACCCTTCCATAGAGACTTCACATTTTCCTTTGTGAGGAAATAAGAGACACTTTTTCTCACACTATTTCATCAATTTGATAATAATGCGCTGAATGGGGAAGCTGTGGCCAATGAGTAGTTCAGGAATTATGGAAAGAAGAATGTTCTATGACAGGAAGCACCTTGCAGGAACAGGTAGCAGTGATGCTTTAAAATCAGTAAGTTCTGAGCATGCCCCTGACAAGCTCCCTTTCCTAGTAATCACTGATACATATTTTCAACAAATTGAGCAATTGATTCACTCAAAGACAGCATAAGAATAATGGTTGGAGGACATAGGCTATGGATATATATTGCTTGGATCCATCTCTCAGCTCCTCTACCATTTGTGAGAACTTGGAAAAAATCCATAGCCTCCTTGTGCCTCAGTTTCTCATCTCCAAAGGGGGATTCATAAGAGAACTTGTCATAGGGCTGTCGTGAGGAGTGATGAGGACACAGAAGAGACTGACAAATGCCTAGCACGTAGAAGTCAATCCATAAACAGTAGCTGCAACTGGTATTCTCTTGCCAGTCTCCAGATGTCAGGAGCAGTGGAAGTGGGAACTCCTGAGATGAACTGATAGTAGCCATGGCAGAAAGTAACCAAACTCCCCAAATCCACCAGGCTTTGGGTTAGGTGCTAGGGAAGCAGTGTTGAAGAGGATAGTCATAGTTCCTGTTCTCATGGTGCATATGGGCCATTGTGGGCCTCAGAGAATTAAGCATAGACACTAAAATTCAATGTTACATATATGACCGTAATGGCATGCGGGGTGTTCTGGAAGCACCTCAGGGGGCCCTCTAACCTAGATCCTAGTGTCAAAGAAAAGTTTGCTGAGGAGAGACGTCTGAGCTGATGATTGAAGGATGGCTCTGAATTAGTCAGGTAAAGTCCTGGAAGTGAAAGGGTAGGAGTTAGTGATGTAGGTGTGTTCTAGAAACAAGGGGATAATCTCTGTGAAGGACTGGAAGTGAAAACATGGGTTGTTTAAGAAACTAACAGGAAGGTGAGTATGGGTGGGTAGTTGTGGTTATCTAATGGAAAATAAAGAAACATAAAAATACTTGGAAAGCAGATCAGCAGTGTTTAAGATTGTTGGCATAGAACACTCTCATATTTCAGTAGTGAGAGACTTTATTAAAAGGAATTTGGCAGTATCTACCAAAATCTAAATGTGTATTTGACTTATGAAGTCCTTTTTTAGAAATCTATGGTTTAAAGGAATCAACCTTGGGAGAAGATCTTAGCTGTGCAGAAACATGCAAAAGCCCTGTGGCAGAAGCCAGTGGAGCCTGTTAGGGAAGCTGGAGCAATACAGGGATGGTGCAGGTCTGTGATAGGAAAATGGTGTGAGAAGAGGTTGGAGAGATACGCAATTACCTGATCAAGTGGGGTTGTTGGCCATGCTGAGGAGATTGCAGTTTATTCCCAGTGAAATAGTAATCCTAATGCATGATTTCAAGCAGAGCAGAGACCATTCAGATTTTCATTTTTTTAATGATCACTCTGGATACATGTAGAGAATAAATTGGGAGTGGGATTGGAGGAGACAACTGTAGATAAATAATTCTTGAAGCAATTTTGTGAAAAGCTAATTTATAAAGAGCAGACCTTGTTCTGTTGCAAGCATCAGAATTCCACTCAAACTAGCCCACAGGAAAAGTGGTTTTTTTTTTGAAAAGGTAAGGAAAATTCTCACAGAATGTCTAAAGAGGCATTGGAACTATCAGGAGTCAAGGCAGCTTCTCTTTACATTGCACTCTTGGTCTATGGAACCACATAGACTCCTGTCCCTGATTTTCTTTGTATTTGCTTCATTATCCTCTCTCTCTCTCTCAAAGTCTTTCCATTCTTAAAATGGTAATAACAATATTTACCTTGCAAGGAAGTTGAAAGAATTCAAGATAATATAAGTAACATATTTATACAGAATGACTGATACACAGCTGGTTTACAATAATAATTATTAACCTCCATTTTATTGGTGGAAATGCTGCATGCAGCTTAGACAATTAAGTTTGTCTGAGAGAACATAGCTAAAAAGTAGCAGAGACAGAATTTGGGGGCCCCAAACTGATGCCATGTTTTTTGAATGAGACAACTCAGTCTGACAGTAGTGTGTAGGATAGATTACAGTGGGGAAGATGTGGCGTTAGGAAGACCTGTAATTAGAATATTTCAATAGAGCAGGTTCGCGTTCCTTTGAGTCTGACCTAGGATAGTAGAAGTAGACAAGGACAGAAGAGGAAAAATCCTAGATTACATATGTACATTTTCTAAGACTTGGCAATGGGTTGAGAACAGGAGTTATGGGAATGGAAAAATGGGAATGCTCAAAGAGACAGGAGGTAGATGTCCTGAGTATGTAGGAGAATGAAGAAGCCAATTACAACAGAAACAAAGTCTGGGAGAGAAGTTTATATGAGATGCTAGAGGTGGACAAGTGATAAACAATTTTTGGACATGTTGACTGGGGTGTTGGAGGGACAATTGGATGGCAATAAGTCACTGCAGAAATTTGGAGTTTGTGGTGGCTCTAAATTTAGTAGCATCATTATGCTATTTTGGGGCAAGTGGGCAGCTGGGTGTTTGCATAGCAAGCATGATGTTTTTATTTGAATTTGATGATTTCGGGAAATCGTGTGGCTGATAGAAACCACAGAAGGTGGTTCCACCCAATCAACCACTTTTGATGCCTTTAATCTCTTTTTTTTGGGGGGGGGGAGCATCACCTTTACTGAGAAGGACCTACTACAATGGAAGGGGTTATTATTTCAGAGTCTAAAGACATTTGTTTGAGCACTAATGTCATCTCTAAACTAGCTGAGTTCCCTAGGATACATACAATTTGAGCCTATCTTTTTTTTTTTAATTTTTTTATTGTTATGTTAATCCCCATACATTACATCATTAGTTTTAGATGTAGTGTTCCATGATTCATTGTTTGTGCATAACACCCAGTGCTCCATGCAGAACATGCCCTCCTCAATACCCATCACCAGGCTAACTCATCCTCCCACCCCCCTCCCCTCTAGAACCCTCAGTTTGTTTTTCAGAATCCAGCGTTTCTCATGGTTCGTCTACCCCTCCGATTTCCCCCCTTCATTCTTCCCCTCCTGCTATCTTCTTTTTTTTTTTTTTCTTAACCTATATTGCATTATTTGTTTCAGAGGTACAGATCTGAGATTCAACAGTCTTGCACAATTCACAGCGCTTACCAGAGCACATACCCTCCCCAGTGTCTATCACCCCGTCACCCCATCCCTCCCACCCCACCCCCCACACTAGCAACCCTCAGTTTGTTTCCTGAGATTAAGAATTCTTCATATCAGTGAGGTCATATGATACATGTCTTTCTCTGATTGACTTATTTCACTTAGCATAACACCTCCAGTTCCATCCACGTCATTGCAAATGGCAAGATCTCATTCCTTTTGATGGCTGCATAATATTCCATTGTATATATATATACCACCTCTTCTTTATCCATTCATCTGTCGATGGACATCTTGGCTCTTTCCACAGTTTGGCTATTGTGGACATTGCTGCTATAAACATCGGGGTGCACGTACCCTTTCGGATCCCCACTTTTGTATCTTTGGGGTAAATACCCAGTAGTGCAATTGCTGGATCATATGGTAGCTCTATTTTCAACTTTTTGAGGAACCTCCATACTGTTTTCCGGAGTGGCTGCACCAGCTTGCATTCCCACCAACAGTGTAGGAGGGTTCCCCTTTCTCCGCATCCCCGCCAACATCTGTCATTTCCTGACTTGTTAATTTTAGCCATTCTGACTGGTGTGAGGTGGTATCTCATTGAGGTTTTGATTTGGATTTCCCTGATGCCGAGCGATATTGAGCACTTTATCATGTGTCTGTTGGCCATTTAGATATCTTCTTTGCAAAAATGTCTGTTCATGTCTTCTGCCCATTTCTTGATTGGATTCTTTGTTCTTTGGGTGTTGAGTTTGATAAGTTCTTTATAGATTTTGGATACTAGCCCTTTATCTGATATGTCATTTGCAAATATCTTCTCCCATTCTGTCGGTTGTCTTTTGGTTTTGTTGACTGTTTCCTTTGCTTTGCAAAAGCTTTTTATCATGATGAAGTCCCAATAGTTCATTTTTGCCCTTGCTTCCCTTGCCTTTGGTGATGTTTCTAGGAAGAAGTTGCTGTGGCTGAGGTCGAAGATGTTGCTGCCTGGATTTTGATGGACTCCTGTCTCACATTGAGGTCTTTCAACCATTTGGAGTCTATTTTTGTGTGTGGTGTAAGGAAATGGTCCAGTTTCATTCTTCTGCATGTGGCTATCCAATTTTCCCAACACCATTTGTTGAAGAGACAGTCTTTTTTCCATTGGACATTCTTTCCTGCTTTGTCAAAGATGAGTTGACCATAGAGTTGAGGGTCCATTTCTGGGCTCTCTATTCTGTTCCATTGATCTATGTGTCTGTTTTTGTGCCAGTACCATACTGTCTTGATGATGACGGCTTTGTAATACAGCTGGAAGTCCGGAATTCTGATGCCGCCAGCTTTGCTTTTCTTTTTCAACATTCCTCTGGCTATGCGGGGTCTTTTCTGGTTCCATACAAATTTAAGGATGATTTGTTCCATTTCTTTGAAAAAAGTAGATGGTATTTTGATGGGGATTGCATTGAATGTGTAGATTGCTGTAGGTAGCATTGACATCTTCACAATATTTGTTCTTCCAATCCATGAGCATGGAACATTTTTCCATTTCTTTGTGTCTTCCTCAATTTTTTTCATGAGTATTTTATAGTTTTCTGAGTACAGATCCTTTGCCTCTTTGGTGAGATTTATTCCTAGGTATCTTAAGGTTTTGGGTGCAATTGTAAATGGGATCGACTCCTTAATTTCTCTTTCTTCTGTTTTGTTGTTCTTGTATAGGAATGGCACTGACTTCTGTGCATTGATTTTATATCCTGCCACTTTACTGAATTCCTGTATGAGTTCTAGCAATTTTGGGGTAGAGTCTTTGGGGTTTTCCACATAAAGTATCATATCATCTGCAAAGAGTGAGAGTTTGACTTCTTCTTTGCCGATTTGGATGCCTTTTATTTCTTTTTGTTGTCTGATTGCTGTAGCTAGGACTTCTAATACTATGTTGAATAGCAGTGGTGATAGTGGACATCCCTGCCGCGTTCCTGACCTTAGGGGGAAAGCTCTCAGTTTTTCCCCTTTGGGAATGATATTCGCTGTAGGTTTTTCATAGATGGCTTTTATGATATTGAGGTATGTACCCTCTATGCCTATACTCTGAAGAGTTTTGATCAAGAAAGGATGCTGCACTTTGTCAAATGCTTTTTCTGCATCTGTTGAGAGGATCATATGATTCTTGTTCTTTCTTTTGTTAATGTATTGTATCACATTGATTGATTTGCGGATGTTGAACCAACCTTGCAGCCCAGGGATAAATCCCACTTGGTGGTGTTGAATAATCCTTTTAATGTACTATTGGATCCTATTGGCTAGTATTTTGGTGAGAATTTTTGCATCCATGTTCATCAAAGATATTGGTCTGTAATTCTCCTTTTTGATGGGGTCTTTGTCTGGTTTTGGGATCAAGGTAACGGTGGCCTCATAAAATGAGTTCAGAAGTTTTCCTTCCATTTCTATTTCTTGGAACAGTTTCAGAAGAATAGGTATTCAATCTTCTTGAAATGTTTGGTAGAATTCCCCTGGAAAGCCACCTGGCCCTGGGCTTTTGTTTTTTGGGAGATTTTTGATGACTGCTTCAATTTCCTTAGTGGTTATAGGTCTGTTCAGGTTTTCTATTTCTTCCTGGTTCAGTTTTGGTAGTTGATACATCTCTAGGAATGCATCCATTTCTTCCAGGTTATCTAATTTGCTGGCATAGAGTTGTTCATAATATGTTCTTATAATTGTTTGTATTTCTTTGGTGTTGGTTGTGATCTTTCCTCTTTCATTCATGATTTTGTTGATTTGGGTCATTTCTCTTTTCTTTTTGATAAGTCTGGCCAGGGGTTTATCAATCTTGTTAATTCTTTCAAAGAACCAGCTCCTAGTTTCGTTGATCTGTTCTACTGTTCTTTTGGTTTCTATTTCATTGATTTCTGCACTGATCTTTATGATTTCTCTTCTCCTGCTGGGTTTAGGCTTTATTTGCTGTTCTTTCTCCAGCTCCTTTAGGTGTAGGGTTAGGTTGTGTACTTGAGACCTTTCTTGTTTCTTGAGAAAGGCTTGTATTGCTATATACTTTCCTCTTAGGACTGCCTTTGCTGCATCCCAAAGATTTTGAACAGTTGTGTTTTCATTTTCATTGGTTTCCATGAATTTTTTAAATCCTTCTTTAATTTTGGGGTTGACCCATTCATTCTTTAGTAGGATGCTCCTTAGCCTCCATGTATTTGAGTTCTTTCCGATTTTCCTCTTGTGATTGAGTTCTAGTTTCAAAGCATTGTGGTCTGAAAATAGGCAGGGAATGATCCCAATCTTTTGGTACTGGTTGAGACCTGATTTATGACCTAGGGTGTGATCTATTCTGGAGAATGTTCCATGAGCACTAGAGAAGAATATCTATTCTGTTGCTTTGGGATGGAATGTTCTGAATATGTCTGTGAAGTCCATTTCGTCCAGTGTGTCATTTAAAGTCTTTATTTCCTTGTTGATCTTTTGCTTAGATGATCTGTCCATTTCAGTGAGGGGGGTGTTAAAGTCCCCCACTATTATTGTATTGTTATCAATGTGTTTCTTTGTTTTTGTTATCAATTACCTTATATAATTGGCTGCTCCCATGTTAGGGGCATAGATATTTACAATTGTTAGATCTTCTTGTTGGATAGACCCTTTACGTAGGATATAATGTCCTTCCTCATCTCTTATTACAGTCTTTGGTTTAAAATCTAATTTGTCTGATATGAGGATTGCCACCCCAGCTTTCTTTTGGTGTCCATTAGCATGGTAAATGGTTTTCCAGACCCTCGCTTTCAATCTGAGGGTGTCTTTGGGTCTAACATGAGTCTCTTGCAGACAGCATATCAATGGGTCTTGTTTTTTAATCCAATCTGATAGCCTGTGTCTTTTGATTGGGGCATTGAGCCCATTTACATTCAGGGTAACTATTGAAAGATATGAATTTAGTGCCATTGTATTGCCTGTAAGGTGACTGTTACTGTATATTGTCTGTGTTCCTTTCTGGTCTATGTTGCTTTTAGGGTCTCTCTTTGCTTAGAGGACCCCTTTCAACATTTCTTGTAGGGCTGGTTTCGTGTTTGCAAATTCCTTTAGTTTTTGTTTGTCCTGGAAACTTTTTATCTCTCCTTCTATTTTCAGTGACAGCCTAGCTGGATATAGTATTCTTGGCTGCATATTTTTCTCATTTAGTGCTCTGAATATATCCTGCCAGTCCTTTCTGGCCTGCCAGGTCTCTGTGGATAAGTCTGTTGCCAATCTAATGTTTCTACCATTGTAGGTTACATATCTCTTCTCCCAAGTTGCTTTCAGGATTTTCTGTTTGTCTATGAGACTCGTAAGTTTTACTATTAGATGTCGGGGTGTTGACCTATTTTTATTGATTTTGAGAGGGGTTCTCTGTGCTTCCTGGATTTTCATGCCTGTTTCCTTCCCCAAATTAGAGATGTTCTCCGCTATGCTATAATTTGCTCCAGTATACCTTCTGCCCTTCTCTCTCTTTCTTCTTCTTCTGGGATCCCAATTATTCTAATGTTGTTTCGTCTTATGGTATCGCTTATCTCTCGAATTCTGCCCTCGTGATCCAGTAGTTGTTTCTCTCTCTTTTTCTCAGCTTCTTTATTTTCTATCAATTGGTCTTCTATATCACTGATTCTCTCTTCTGCCTTATTTATCCTAGCAGTTAGCGCCCCCATATTTGATTGCACCTCATTGATACCCTTTTTGATTTCGACTTGGTTAGATTTTAGTTCTTTTACTTCTCCAGAAAGCATTTCTCTAATAACTTCCATGCTTTTTTCAAGCCCGGCTAGTATCTTTAAAGTGATGATTCTGAACTCTAGATCTGACATCATACTAATGTCCATATTGGGTATGTCCCTGGCAGTCGGTACTACCTCTTGTTCTTTTTGTTGAGGTGATTTTTTCCGCCTTGTCATTTTGTCCAGAGGAGAATAGATTAATGAGAGAACAAAATGCTAACAGGGTAACAACGTTCCCAGAAAATATACTCTAAACAAATCAGAAAAGACCTGAAGCAGTGGGAAAAGAAAGGGAAAGAGAGAAAAAAGAAAAAAAAAAAAGATAAAGTTAAAGATAAAAACAGACAAAAACAGAACAACAACAAAAAAAACAGAATATGATCAAATGTGATCAGGCTGGTATATAGATCAGTGCCACACACTAGATTTTGGGTGTATTTTGGTCTTTTAGAAGAAAGTGCCTCCCAAAATTTTAAAGAAAGAAAAACTTATATATGTACAAAAATAAGGGTTGATATGATGAAGGGATGGAATATAAAGATGGAAATTATAAGAAATTTTATAAAAGGAATTGATAAGAAGTTGTTTGAAAAAAGAAAGAAGAGGATTTAAAAAAAGAGAAAAAAAAAGGGAGAGAATGTGATCAGGCAGGGGAATAGAAAACAAACATACACTAGAGATTTAGGGTATATTTTGATCTGTTAGAAGAAACTATCTCAAAATTTTAAAGAGAGAACAACTTATATATATATGCCAAAAATATGGGTAACTACTATGAAGGGATAGAATATGACTCTAAAAATGAAAAATAAAAATGTTTTTTAAAAAAGGGATCGATAAGATGTTGGTTGAAAAAGGGAAAAAGAAAAATTCAAAAAAAAAAAAAGTTAAAAAAAAAAATTAACTTTGAAAGACTACAGAATCATGGTTAAAAAGCCATGGATTCTATGTGCAGTATTCCCCTAGCGCTGGAGTTCTGCCGTTTTCATTGATTGGTAAACTTGGTCTTGGCTGGCTGTTCTCACTGATCTTCTGGGGAAGGGGCCTGTTGCCCTGCTTCCCAAATGTCTTTGCCGGAGGCGGAATTGCCCCGCCCTTGCCTGGTCCGGGCTAAGTAATCTGCTCGGGTTTGCTCTCCGGAGCTTTTGTTCCCTGCAAGCTTTCCGTACAGCTTTGGAGGCGGAGAGTGAAGATGGCGGCCTCCCGATCTCCGCCCTGGAGGAGCCGAGAACTCGGGGCCCCGCTCCTCAGTGAGCCCCCAGAGGAAAGCAGTCAGTCACTCCTGTCTCCCCTGTCTCCGGCCGCACTCCGTGCTCACCCGGCCTGTGACCGAGCGTTTCTATCTCTGGCACCCCCGTGTGGAGTCTCCAAACCCAGCAGATCCCTGCGGTGTGCTCCCGCACCGCTCCTCCCAGGGGAGGAAGGATAGTCTCCCCAGATATGCTGCTTGTTGGGTCCCTGCTGGAGGAGCACTGGCCCGACTGTGCCGCGGATCACGGTTTATGGCAACCCCGAGCTGAGAGCCTACTCCTCGGCTCCGTCTCTGCAGCCGGCTTCCCTGCTCTGATCCCTGGGAGCTCTGCTGCACTCAGGCACCCCCAGTCTTTTTGTGACCCCGAGGGTCCTGAGACCACACCATCCCGCGAGGGTTCCACCCCCCACTTAGCCACCAGAGTGACGTCCCTCAGCGGAGCAGACTTTTAAAAGTTCCCATTTTGTGCTCCGTGGCGCTATCACTTGCCAGAAGCAGCCGACAGAGGCCCCTCCCCTGCCGTCTATCCTCCCGAATATCGCCTCGGATTCACTTCTCCGCACGTCCTACCTTCCAGAAAGTGGTCGCTTTTCTGTTCAGAGAGTTGTTGCTATTCTTTTCTTCGATCTTCTGTTGGGTTTGTAGGTGTTCAGAATGGTTTGATCCCTAGCCAGCTGAATTCCTGAGACCAGATGAAATCCAGGTCTCCTACTTCTCCGCCATCTTGCTCCGCCCCCCAAGCCTATTCTGCCTTTAATCTCTTGAAGTCAAAAAGCAAGGTGCAGGTTAGGAAGTCATCTATAAAATGTGATAGTTAAAATCATGAGCATACTTTTAGATTAATAAAGATGAAAATAGCAAGTGGTGAGTTTCCTTAATATAAAACCTTAGAAAGCTCAAAGCTTCCACCTATGAATATTTTCTTCAGTAAATACTTTTTCCCTGCCTAGCTGCTTGCCAATCAAAACATTTGCCTGGAGGACTCAGTTTAGCCAAGTTTTTCTCTTCCTTCCCTTCCTCCCCTCCCTCCCTCCCTCTCTCTTTCTTTCCTTGCTTTTCTTTTTCTTTCTTTCTTTCTTTCTTTCCTTCCTTCTTTCTTTCTTTCTTTTTTCCTTCTTTCTTTCTTTCTTTCTTTCTTTCTTTCTTTCTTTCTTTCTTTC